>NC_061093.1:1447395-1449082 GCF_015104395.2 Macrobrachium nipponense | reverse complement strand
AGTCGTCTACATATCTAACCCAAAACACCTTAGAGAATAAATTTGTTAACTGATTAGAGATTGGGTGAAACGGCCTTTATCGCGAACAGATTGGAATGTGCAACTGAACAATCGCAAGTGTTGTAGAAAAGCTTCAAGATATCAGCAAATATTTTGGATGGCTGAACGGCAAAAACCAACGTAGTAAAACATTGTCAGGCTTCGGAGGCGAGAGCGTGAGTGCACAAGGTTGACGTAGGCGATGGTCAAGAAGTCCTGTGATTGTAACGTCAGAAAACTGCGATTACCGTATGTGTGTTTGTTCGTGCACCAAATAATGTAAATTCATTGGACTTTCTAGAACAATTTAATGTGTTCATAAGTATGAATACTGGGGCTTCTTAGAGTGTAATATAATGAGACTGCAGGCGAAAAGCGGCTATAATAGAAAGAAACTGTTCATGTGTTAAGTGAAAGAAAAAAAGTTAAGTATATCTTAGTTTTACCAGACCACTAAGCTGATTAACAGCTCTCCTAGGGCTGGCCTGAAGGATTAAATATTTTTATGTGGCTAGGAACCAACTGGCCACCTAGCAAGGGGACCTACAGCTTATTGTGGAATCCGAGCCACATTATATCGAGAGATGAATTTCTATCACCAGAAATAAATTCCTCTCATTCCGCGCTGGGCAAACCGAACATCGAACTTCGAACCACCGGATTGATAGCTGAGCGCGAAAACCACTCTTCCTACGAGGAAGAAAGGAAGGTCTGGAGGAAAAAGTAGAAGATCCACCCAGAAAGGTAATAGTGATAAAGAGATCTTGTTAAACAGATGATCATTTTACAGGTGCCCTAAGAGAAGCTCAAGTGCAGTGGAGAATTATTTTCTTTTCTCCCATATCATAACTCTGTTTTCCTATTTTCATTGTGTGAGTATCCAATTTTATCTTATTTCTGATAATTGTGGTTCTTTTCACAGATGGATTCAAATGCCACCACATAAAATGAATTCTCTGACTCTGACTGACACTTTTATCTCTTAGCTTTTGGAAAATAGGTAGTGTATGACATTTTAATTGAGATGATCATTATTAGGGGTGATTGTATTTCATGTTTTTGGAATTTTCAATTCCTCTTTTCATTTTTTCATGTTAGTTTTTTTGGAGAAATAAAGACTATTTTTGTATCCCAGAGTTTAGCTTTAATAATTTAATTTAGCTACAGAGATGCTAGTTCATGGAGGATGCTCGAGGTAGGTCACGTTGCCAGAAGATGTTTTTCTTTCTTTATATTATAGACAGGGTCAATTAGACCCTTATAACAAATTTCTTGGAATAAGTCTAGACTTAAAGAACGCCATGTGAATGTTAGACAAAAGTGGCGAATGAGGGTTACCCATTGCCATACCAAATATTTGTTAATAAAAATTACCATTGAATTTGAATTTACAATTTTGTATACAAGGAGCTGCTAAATTAATAATGACGTTGGTAGGTAATTCTAGATAATACAATTCCAAATGTTGTGATAAATATTGAAGTAAGTCTTCAAACAGAATTATAGTAAATAAAGATATTACGTCAAAACTGGTTAATTTGTCAGTACTGGATAATTCAATAAGGGAGAATCTAGCACAGAAATCAACAGAGTTTTGAAAGTCCTTAGATTTTCACTCACCTTTCTATCGTTGATTTAAGGTATTCCC
>NC_061093.1:1392395-1442395 GCF_015104395.2 Macrobrachium nipponense | reverse complement strand
AGGACATTTTATTGACATTAGCTCAAGTGGGAGGTTGGAAGTCGTTTAAAAAAAATCATTATCAAATCCGATGTTTTAAAAAATGTGACCAGTACGGACAATAAAAGTTAAATCATAAGGTCTGACATCTTACGTATTATGTAACATTTTGGGAGAGACCTACTCACCTAAACTTACATATCCCCCCGTACTGAGGTAGCGTCGTCAGTGCCTACACGCGGTGCACTGTAGGCATTACTTTAAGGCTTTTTGCAGCGTTTTGGCATCTTGGCTTATGTTTTATCTTCCATTTCATGCCTAAAACATATTTCATCAAATTAGGTTAAATGGCAACAAAGGACTAAGCTATTTCGTTAATATGGAAAGGAATCTGCCTTATCAAAGCGACAGGAGACCACAAACCTCCGCCAAGACCAAGAAATCTAACTCGATGTTAGTCCTTAATCCTCAGAATTAACATTTCTCTCTCTCTCCCAAATTCCGGACATTTATCGACAGTTAAAGAGACCAAGACAAAAATCAAATTCTGCTAATAAAAATCCTCTAATAACTTCTTGTAATACTGCTCAGAAACAGACGAACAAAAACACGCAGAATCACAAATATAACCTTCTTGATTTAGTCAATAATCCAAGACACGGAAAAGGTCCTTGACTTCAGAAAACATTGTTGGAAAGGCCTTTGACACAGTACTGGAGAATGTAACTTAACGGTGTTACTTTGTCTTGTGATCTACGCGTCACTTTGAGGTGCTATAGTACCAAGTCTCGCTAATAGTACCTATAAGCACGGTCCGGTATGGTGAATGCACGGTCGAGCTACGCCGCGGGAGAATGTAAAGCAGACGGCAGCACATAGATAATCGTTTATTGATATACTTTTATGTTTGAACACAATATAGAAACGGTTGTATATACGTAATACTTTGATCACATCACCGAGGGGCTAGTACTAATCACGGCTTCCTGGAGGAGCTTCCAACATGTTTACTACTAGCACCTCGCTTAACCTTCTCAAGAAACTGCTTTTATGTGTGTGTGTGTGTATTCTTGATGTCCTGTCAGCAAAACGCTACGTGATTTCATTATCAGGATATGGTACTACGGGTAATAACTTCGTCCACTTAAGTATTGGTAAGCGAAATTTGTCGTCTTATGTGATTTAAAAAAGAAAAAAAAAAAACCTGAAATCTTAAAATCCTATCTTGACGAAGGTTTTTCTATGAGAGAGAGAGAGAGCTTAACTTGTACATCTGTAATATGCTAACGGCTTGAGAGAGAGAGAGAGAGAGAGAGAGAGAGACGTAACATGTACATATGTTGTAATATAAATAAGTAATTCTGTTTTGAATGGTTCGGGAAAGATTGTTTAGACAATTGTCCAAATGCCAGTTAACTACTTGTTCCCCATTTATCGATCAGGAACGAAGGTTTCGGAGGTCACGTCACAGCAACGAGAGTTATGGTCGGCAGTGAGAAGGTGTCTGTCTTCAAGGAAGGTCACTGATACGTTTAGAAGATACATTGTTGGATCCGGTGTTTCGCCGTTGAGTTGGAGCAAATAATTCCGTTCCCATCTGATGGTTGTGGCTGTATGAGAAGCAGCGTTGGCCCTCTCGAGTTACGTTGGTGTGGCCTGTTTAGATGTGGAATATCAGGAGTGTGGCTTCATTCCTGTATTGTGATCTCCAGGCGTATCTTCGTATCGGTGGCTGGAGAAGAACCTCTCGCTCAAGAAATGGTTTTCAAATACTCCCTAATCACTCGGAGACCTCTAGAACTGCTTGTTTGAACGTCAGCTAAGTTTTGTTTTATTATATTTATTAATTATTTTTCCATGAGTATTACCTGAGCTCTTAGATACCAGTTGTATCTGCAAGTGTTTGTTATTTAAGCATAATAAAAGTGCTTTGAAGTGTTGTTTTGTGTGTAATTCTCCTCCTCATAATTAAACCTGTTTTTAAATATGTGTTGTGGTAGTTCATGATGTGGACATCGTAACAATGTAATCTGCTAACGACTTGACAGAGAGAGAGAGTCGAAACATGTACATATCTGCTAACGACCTGACACACACACACACACACACACACACACACAGAGTGTGTGTGTGTGTGTGTAATATACGTGCAGTGTTTACAGCATCACTCTTCAACGCAGCTTCCAGCATCAGCATTTTCCAGCACTGCATTCCAGAAGCAAAAAACAAGCATTGTATCCTAGTACAAAGATTTAAACATTTCCAGTCTTTTATTCTGCTTCACTTGAGCTTCAGGGAAACAAGATTTTTTGTTCTCTCTCTCTCTCTCTCTCTCTCTCTCTCTCTCTCATTTTGTTTTCATTTATAATATACGATTTTTCGACGGTCTTTAATTCTCCTTTGCCTGCAAATTGAAGCCCGGGGTAAGCCCTCTCCAAAAATTTTATTTCCGGGCTCTTTGAAGCCACTGCAGTGCCTTCCCATTCACGGGGTATATTAAACGTATAACCTGTCTCTGTGTTGTGCGTTTCCGGTTATTAAACGGTATTCACTATGACTCTTAGTGCAGGGGCCGGGCAAAGAGGTATGAAGCTATTTTCCAGTCGTATTGTTCGGGGCATTTGCAAATTCTTTCGGGTATTTATTGCCCGTGCCAATATACTTTCTGCTTTATTGCTTTGTACTAAGAGTAAGTTGGTATTCACTTTCAATTAACCAAACTTACAGGTTCTGTTGCTCAGTTATTTAAGTCTTTAAACGTACATTTATCTACGTAGGCCTAATTCACATCCTACTACTCCTCCCTCCCTTCTTCCTACTCATCCTCTCCGTTACTCTCCCCTACTCATCCTCACCATCCCTCCCTCCTACTCCTCCCCCCATCCTCTCCCCCATCACACTACACCCTCTTCCACACCCCCCCCCCCAAAAAAAGCTTAAGTCTAATGCATCTCTCTTTCCTTCCACAACTTTCGCGATGCATTTGACGAGAGAGAGAGAGAGAGAGAGAGGATGATCATTCCATTCTCTTCATCTCTTCTGCAAACATTACGAATAGATTTTCAATGGGAGAAAAAAAATGGCACTAGCTCATAGGCGCAACTGGGGGGGTCACAGGGGGGCACGTGCCCCCCATTTGAAACTGGTGCCCCCCCACGTGCACCCCCATTTTGAGTTCATGTAGCTTGTACTATTATTATTATTATTATTATTATTATTATTATTATTATTAATGTTGAAGTTTTCTACATCAAGTAGTTTGAATGTTTTTTGTATACGAAGTTAAGTGGAGTTTTACTATATTAACTGTAAGAAATAAATCAATTTTCTTTCTTTATCTCAGGACTATACGTATTCGTTTTCCAAACGTTTTGTAAGTGTGAATGAAATGTAATCAAATCATGTACAGAAAATAATTTATGGCCAAAACATCAGTGGATAATGTAAAATTTGGGAATTAAAATAGGATAGAAAATGAAAACTTCAAAAACACGCACTCACACACACACGCACGTGTATTATACAAAAATGTTATACATGTATAACCAACAATGTCATTGGATTGACTGACATATTATAATCAGTTGGTAAAACTTCAGAATATGCGAAAATAGTGCATTATTGCATAACGCAAATTTGGTTACATACACACACACACACACACACAGAATGTGTTCATCATTACTGATATTGTATGAATCCAAAGGTTATTCGTTTTTATTTGTCCTGCGCAGCGCCATCGTTGGTAATAGTCTCGTACAACACGTGTATGTGATGTGTTGACGTAACGCTGGCACGGATTAACAAAGACGGTGCAGTTTCTGTTGGCAAATGGCGATCACTCTGTACACGATCGTGTGAATAAGAAAGTCACCAAGACACGCAGGTATTTATGCTATAAGCGTGTTAGGCGCATTTCTATTTTTCTTTGTAGTAATGCTGTCATTCTTTCGTCCTTGATAGTTTAATAGCAGCAAGTGCATAAACGCAAATTTTCAATGTTATAGGCAGTGTGCTCTAAGGAGAGGCTTGCTTTGCTTAGGACCATTTATTTAGTGCTGTAAGAAGGTTTTCACCTACGTAAATTAACTAAAGACACTAAAATAAAACTAATCCTCTTTTCAAACTGGAGACAATCTTAAATAAGGTATTATAGATATTAAAGGTTCGGTTGTGTAATTTAACACGTTTATCCAGTTAATACCAGCACTCACTTTCATATACAACACAGTTATGGTATATATATATATATATATATATATAATATAATATATATATATATATATATATATATATATATATATATATATATATGTATATATATATATAGAGATAGATAGATAGATAGATAGATAGATAGATAGATAGATAGCCTATGTGTGTGCTCGTGTATTTATTTACTATTTCAAAATGTCCTAAATGTTGTTATTGATATTATTCAGAGCAGCAGCAATAGTAGTTGTATTAGTTTATGTTCATCTATATATATATATATATATATATATATATATATATATATATATATATATATATATATATATATATATATATATATATATATATATATATATATATATATATATATATATATATATATATATATATATATATATGCAGAAGCCAGGTACTATGTCGTACCTCTAAGTAAATGGGGATACAATCCACAATGAAGTAAAATCCTCTTGTAGTTTAAAATATATGCTATCAAATCTTAACTGATTTTACAAATGATCCTGTGACATAGCTAGAGTGCAATCATTTCTATTTGCAAAAGGTATGGTTAAGATTATCTTTCTTCACTATTCTGATGAAGCAACTTCTATTATGGATTTTCTCTACTTTCTAGATATTGTCTTAGTCCAAGTCTCCTTCCCGAACATCAAGCAAACGTAAAAAAGTTTCTTTATAAGGCAGTCAACTGCCGATGATCCGAATGAACCTTCTCTTTCAAGTAGGAAACGTCAAACCACTGATGACACACAAAGCACTGAAGACTATATGAAAAAGACATGGTTAGATTCTGCTGAATCTGCGAGTGAAACTGATTCAGTTGACAGTGACAGGGGAAGTACAGGTATTACAGCATCAGTGACACCAGGAACTTCATGTATTCCAGAAGCCTCTGAACAAAAACATTCAGTTCTAGGACCAGACGACATAAGCAAAGGAAGAACAGAGAGTCCAACTCAACCATCAGAGGTCGTTTTCCCTTCAACAAAGTTTGTTAGTCAAGATGCTGCTTATTGCTTCTGCTGCAGGATGTTCCCTCTCCCTAACAAACCTCCATCTGAAATTGCATTTACAACTACTGGATACCGTCAATGGAAAAAGCAAATGGAAAAGAGGCTGGGTTTGCTCAACATCAGCGTAGTGATTATCATATGTCAGCTTTCTGTGCATGGAAAGAGTTTAAACAACGCATAGAATCTGGAAGTACAGTTGCAGCTGCCCTTACATCTGCCCATGAGAAAACGATAATTGATAACAGACACTATATCAAATAAGTAGCTAGAGTCCTCTGTCTGACAGCAAGACAAAAGGTTGCGCAAAGGGGCCATAAAGAAGATGTGGATAGTCCAAATAAGGGTAACTTCTTGGAGATGTTAGTTTTGTTAAGTGAAAATGATGATATAGTGAAAATTCGACTGAAAGGAAAGAATAGAGTTAAATACACCAGCCCAAAAATTCAGAATGAAATTTTTGCCCTACTGGCCCAAATGATATTCAAGTCGACGTAACTTCAATAAGACGTAATTTAAATAAATAGAGCGAGAGAGAGAGGATGAGAGAGAGATAGGTGTGGGGAGGGGGGGGGGTGGGGAATGGAGGATGGCGATGTGGTTATTTCTCAGCTAAACTATCCTAAGATGGCAAGGAAAGGGGCAAAATACAAACATTAGATTGCTAATTCCTTTACTTTCTGAAATAATGTTAATTTTGTCACGCCAGTTTGTACTAAACAGTTCCATCATGGATCAAATTGAATATTAATTAATTTCAGTTCTTTATTCATGCACTATTTGACATTTAAACACTCAAGTCAAGTTACACACACACACACACACACACACACACACACACACACACATATATATTATAATTAATTATATAATATTATATAATATTATATATATATATATATAGATATCTATATTATATAAAAGTCCTTCTTTTTGGGAATTTGGAAATGGCCACCCTACTGTTACGGTGTCAGTTCATAAGAATGATGAGCCCGCAGATGTAATGATCTTTAGGAATGATTCTGACATGGACTTATGAGAGAATATATATTTCTTGGTAAAGAGGATGGATATGAAGAGCGAATCTTGGATACATCAACTGAAAGTCAGTGGAATATTAATATGGAAAGGGTTGGCAAGATGAAACTTACGAGAGAAGTCTTATCATAAGAGAAGAGGAAAGAAACAAAGATACAAAGCAACGACAACGTACCGAAAAAGAAGTTATGATTTTTTTCTTTTCTCCCTGGCTTTACTAATTGCAACGTTAAATGGCAATGGCTTAAACGATGTAAATAAACAGATAAAGGTGGCATCACTCATGGCACAGTATAAGATAGACATTTTATTGATACAAGAACATAATGTGAGAGGCTTACGAGTCTTAAACTATTTAAGCAATTGTTGTAATATTATATTGAACTCAACGGTTTGTTTAAAAGGAGGGACTATGTACTGTATTTCTAGAAAGAAGGATATAGTGATTTTGTCAACAGACAGATTGTAACGGGTGGATACTGGGTATCAGGGTAAGATTTAACGATTCATTATCCCGATTGTAAATGTGTATGCCCCTACAGGTTCAGGGAGGACTAGAGAGAAAGGACTTTTTTGGGAATGATCTCACCTTTTTTCTGAGACACAACCTTGATTCCCTGGTATTAGGTGGTGATTTCAATCGTGTGACATTTCTCAGGGACTGTAGCAATGATAATAGATATTTGGTGTCCAAAGCTCTTGGTACTCTGGTTCACAATTTAGCGTTAAAGGATAATTATAAATTTTCTAGAGGTATCCCGGAATATGCATACGTATGTTAAAGAAAATTATGAGTCTCGTATAGGTAGAATCTACACCGTTGATTTCTTCCATCACATTACGAGAGCACAAACAATCCCGTTGGAAATTGAATGTAAAACTTTTGGATTCGGATAATATAGAAGAGCAATTTCAAGACTTGTGGAAACGGGTACAATCTTATAAATGTAAGTTTCCTGATATGTTGGAATGGTGGGATTGGGCAAAGTTACAAAGTTACGATGTAAAGATTTTTTTGTTAAATTATCCAAGAAGATTTCACGGGAAAAATATGGTTTACTGAACCTATTACATTGGAGATTACAACAATTAAATGATGTCCATTATAGAACGGGGATAAGTACGACATGATCCAAACACTGAAAAAGAGAATTTGTGACCTACAGAATGAGGTTTTGGAGGGTGTGAAGGTTAGGATAAAAACTGATGAGATGTTGAAAGGTGAAAGAGTTCTTCCTGTCTGCTTGGCAAAGAGAAAACTAAAAGAATAAATCATTGTTTTACTAAACTTAAAATGGAAGATGACACGACTGTTGAGGGGACGAATGCGATTTCTGTGCGAATTAAGGAATATTTTGAGAACATGTTTCATTTGGTTGAAGGTGACCGACAATATATGACGTTTTTTCTGGACAAGTGTCGACCAGTGCTGAATGGTCAAAACCTAACAGCTTTATTTACTGAGATTCAGTTTAAAGGAGGTATGGTAAGCTATGAAAAAAAAAGGGTAATAGGAAAACTCCTGGGTACGATGGTCTCCCTATTGAATTTTACAAGAAATTTTGGAATATTATAAAACAGGACTTTATGACTGTATTAAATTACGTACGAGATGTAAAGCGAATGTCCAAGAGTCAGCATGTAGGTGTAATCAAACTACATGCAAAAAAAAGGTGACCTAGCTCTAACAGAAAATTGAAGACCTATAACATTGTTAAATACTGATTATAAGATTTTTGCCGAGGTTTGAGACTATATCAGACGACATAATTTCCCCTGAGCAATACTGTGCAGTCAAAGGGAGATCGATTGTTCAGTGTAACAGTACCATGAGAGACATCATGTTTTATTCAAATGAAACTAAAGTAGATGCTGCCATGTTGAGTCTTGATTGGTCAAAAGCTTTTGATAGAGTGCATATTGGTTTTGTATGTTAGCAAAATTTGGCATTCAGACAGAATTTATTGATTTAATAATAACATTATACTTACAATGTGTAAATCGTGTAAGTATTAATGGCTGTCTAAGCAATCCCTTTCCTGTCAAGAGGTCGGTAAGGCAAGGCTGCCCCATGTCTATGTTGCTATTGTGCATTTTTCAGGGCAATTCAAGAAAATAACGATATAATTGGTATTAGTCTTCCAAATCAGACAGTCTTGAAAGTACAAGGGTTTGCTGATGATTCTTACGTATTTGTGTCAACAACCAATTCGGTAACAGCTTGTTCCAAACTCATTCAGTACTTTGAAGTCGCGACAGGTGCGAGACTTAAAGAAAAAACTACAATGATGGGTTTGGGCAACTGGGGTCTTTAGTGGTTGGAGGTTGAAACCAACATTCTTTGGAAGCTCGAGTTTCAAGTCAATGGCCCCTTTGGTGGGCTTGTTCCATGTGAATAGGTTTCATAAACAGAAGTCATAATAATAATAAATATCTATCATAGAGAGAGAGAGAGAGAGAGAGAGAGAGAGAGAGAGAGAGAGCTAGTTAGCGAGTGTTCAACTCCCTCTGGGAACGTTACCAAACCCTGTTATATGGAACACTAACTGACTCTCCATTTCAAATATATTTGCAGGACGTTTTTCTTCAGTTCCATATTTATTTTAATTGAGAAAAAATCTTGATAATTATCAACTCTATAAAATGACCGCCTCGCTAATAATGCGATTTTATGTAGACTCTAGAGATGGAAAGAGGCTGCATCATGTCTGCTATGTTCTGAAAGACAGGATTTTGTTTTCCTTCAGATGGATCGGGAAAATCGGTGGTGGGGGAATTCTCGACAATTATATAGCCATGGCTGAATTTAATATGGGTCTTAATAAGACATTATTATGTAAGCATGACAGCCAACAAAAATTATAAGATGAAGAGAAATGTAAAAATTGTTAAGTTTTCTATGAATTTAATTAAAATATGAAATTTCTGCCAAAATGTTTAGTAAATTTAAACATTGACTGCTGCTCTCCAACTATGTGGGGTACAAGATGCACAGAAAAAGCGACTAATTAATGAATTCGTGACGAGAGGACACATTCAAATAACCTAATTTCACAACGGCAGTCAGCAGAAAACTCTGAATATTTGTTCATAGGAGGTGTATATTTCTAAAACAGATCTATACATGATAGAAGTATACCATGATATGACAGATCTATGGAATTTAGGCTATTAGGAATGGTGCTGAGACAATATGCATAGTCATGGAGTTATTTACCCGAAAGTGAATTTCCATCATGGGAAATTGATTTCGCTTACCACGACTCAGGTCTACGAAGCACAAGACAACTTTAAGTCACCAAGCGGCAATTGATGATTATAATGGCCTCTCTCGATCACAGTGTAAAAAAAAAAAAATAAAAGACTGCGAATCGTCCAGTTACCTACGAGTGATTGTCACAAGTACTATTCACTAGTTAATAAATATTAAACACAAGCTATGCAATAGCACTTGAAGGTTCTTTTAGTCTTTTAAATGTTGTAGACGAAGTGGTGATAAACAAGTATATGAGTTGTTTTAAAGTTTTAATTATAACATTAGCAAAAAGATATATATAACATTTAATAGATAATAAAAGTGAATATGGAATAGTCACGTGAGTATAAAAAATGTCAAACAAATAGCAATAAGTAAGAACGGTGTTCATTTCATCAATAATAATGTACGTAACAAAAAGAAAAATGATTGCTATCTGATTTTACATTTTATACATATATATAAATATAAGCAATAGGTATCTCATATAATAATAAACAAAATACAGGATCCAATATCTAGATATATTCTTTCAGATATCCCACTAATCTGAAGGAATATTCTAGAAGATGGGCTTTGCAGAAGGAAGAATAGTTTCTTCTAGTATGATATGTCCCTTGGTGAACATCTTCTACGAGATATTTGTCATGCGGATAAGGGTCCAATATCTAGGTATATTCTTTCAGATTTCCCACTAATCTGAAGGAATAATCTAGAAGATGGGCTTTGCATTAGGAAGAATAGTTTCTTCTAGTATGCTATGTCCCTTGGTGAACATCTTGTACAAGATATTTGTCATGCGGACAAGGGTCTAATACCTAGATATATTCTTTCAGTTTTCCCACTAATCTGAAGGAATAATCTAGAAGATGGGCTTTGCATTAGGAAGAATAGTTTCTTCTAGTATGCTATGTCCCTTGGCGAACATCTTGTACAAGATATTTGTCATACGGACAAGAGTCCAATAACTAAATATATTCTTTCAGATTTCCCACTAATCTGAATGAGTATTCTAGAAGGAAGAATAGTTTCTTCTCGTATGCAATGTCCCTTGGTGAACATTTTGTACAAGATATTTGTAATGCCAACAAGGGTCCAATATCTAGATATATTCTTTCAGATTTCCACTAATTTGAAGGAATATTCAAGAAGATGGGCTTTGCAAAAGGAAGAATAGTTTCTTCTTGTATGCTATGTCCCTTGGTGAACATCTTGTACAAGATATTTGTCATGCGGACAAGGGTCCAATAAATAGATATATTCTATCAGATTTCCTCCCACTCTGAAAGAATAATCTAGAAGATGGGCATTGAAGAAGGACGAATAGTTTATTCTAGTATGCTATGTTCCTTGGTGAACATTTTGTACAAGATATTTGTCATGCGGACAAGGGTCCAATATCTAGACATATTCTTTCAGATTTCACCCCATTCTGAAGGATAATCCAGAAGATGGGCTTTGCATTAGGAAGAATAGTTTCTTCTATTTTGCTATGTCCCTTGGTGAAAATCTTGTACAAGATAGTTGTCATGCGGACAAGGGTCCAATACCTAGATATATTTTTTCATATTTCCCACTAATCTGAAGGAATATCCTTGAAGATGGGCTTTGCAAAAGGAAGAATAGTTTCTTCTAGTATGATATGTCCCGTGGTGAACATCTTGTACAAGGTATTTGTCATGCGGATAAAAGTCCAATATCTAAATATATTCTTTCAGATTTCCCCCCATTATGAAGGAATAATCTAAAAGATGGGCTATGCAGAAGGAACAATAATTTGTTCTAGCATGCTTTGTCCCTTGGTGAAAAGCTTGTCCAAGATATTTGTCATGCGGACAAGGGACAAATATCTAGATATATTCGTTCAGATTTCCCAATAATCTGAAGGAATATTCTAGAAGATGGGCTTTGCAGAAGGAAGAATAATTTCGTCTAGTATGCTATGTCCCTTGGTGAACATTTTGTTCAAGATAATTATCATTTGGACAATGGTCCAATATTTAGATATATTCTCTCAGATTTTCTACTAATTTGAAGGAATGATCTAGAAAATGGGCTTTGCAGAGATAACAATAGTTTCTTCTAGTATGCTAAGTCCCTTGGTGAATATCTTGTACAAGATATTTGACATGCGGACAAGAGTTCAATATCTAAATATATTCTGTCAGATTTCCCACTAATCTGAAGGAATAATCTAGAAGATGGGCTTTGCAGAAGGAAGAATAGTTTCTTCTAGTATGCTATGTCCCTTGGTGAACATCTTGTACGAAATATATGTCATGTGGACAAGGGTCCAATAACTAGATATATTCGTTCAGATTTCCCACTAATCCGAAGGAATATTCTAAAAGATGGGCTTTGCAGAAGGAACTATAGTTTCTTCTAGTATGCTATGTCCCTTAGTGAACATCTTGAACAAGATATTTATCATGCGGACAAGGGTCAAATATCTAAATATATTCGTTCATATTTCCCAATAATCTGAATGAATATTCTAGAAGATGGGCTTTGCAGAAGGAAGAATAGTTTTTTCTAGTATGCTATGTTCCTTGGTGAACATCTTGTATAAGATATTTGTCATGCGGACAAGGGTCTAATATCTAGATATATTCTTTCAGATTTTCCTCTAATCTGAAGGAATATTCTAGAAGATGGGCTTTGCAGAAGTAGAATAGTTTCTTCTAGTATGCTATGTCCCTTGGTGAACATCTTGCAAAAGATATTTGTCATGTGGACAAGGGTCCAATATCTAAATATATTCTTTTAGATTTCCCCCCGTTCTGTAATAATCTAGAAGAATGGTTATGCAGAAGGAAGAATAGTTTCTTCTAGTATGCTTTGTCCCTTGATGAAAATCTTGTACAAGATATTTTGTCATGCGGAGAAGGGTCCAATATCTAGATATATTCTTTCAGATTTCCCACTAATATGAAGTAATAATCTAGAAGATGGGCTTTGCAGAAGGAAGAATAGTTTGTTCTTGTATGCTATATCCCCTGGTGAACATCTTGTACAATATATTTTTCATGCGGACAAGGGTCCAATATCTATATATATTCTTTCAGATTTCCCACTAATCTCAAGTAATATTCTAGAAGATGATCTTTGCAGAAGGAAGAATAGTTTCTTCTGGTATGCTATGTCCCTTGGTGAACATTTTTAACAAGATATTTGTCATGCAGACAAGGGTCCAATATCTTGATATATTCTTTCAGATTTCCACTAATCTGAAGGAATAATCTAGAAGATGGGCTTCGAAAAAGAAAGAATAATTTCTTCTAGTATGCCATGTCCCTTGGTGAACATCTTGTAAAAGATATTTTTCATGCGGACAATGGTCCAATATCCAGATGTATTCTTTCAGATTTTACACTAATTTGAAGGGATAATCCAGAAGATGGGCTTTGCAGAAAGAACAATAGTTTTTTATGGTATGCTAAGTCCCTTGGTGAACATCTTGTACAAGATATTTGTCATGCCTACAAGGGTCCAATATCTAGATATATCCTTTCAGATTTACCACTAATCTGAAGGAAAATTCCAGAAGATGGGCTTTGCAGAAGGAAGAATAGTTTCTTCTAATATGCTATGTCACTTGGTGAACTTCTTGTATGAGATATTTGTCATGCGGAACAGGGTCCAATAACTAGATATATTCTGTCAGATTTCCCAGTAATATGAAGGAATAGTTTTTTCTAGTGTGCTATGTCCCTTAGTGAACATTTTGAACAAGATATTTATTATGCTGACAAGGGTGAAATATCTAGATATATTCTTTCAGATTCCCCACTAAAATGAAGTAATATTCTAGAAGATGGGCTTTGCAGAAGGAAGAATAGTTTCTTTTAGTATGCTATGTCCCTTAGTGAACACCTTGTACGAAATATATGTCATGTGGACAAGGGTCCAATAACTAGATATATTCGTTCAGATTTCCCACTAATCTGAAGGAATATTCTATAAGGATGGGCTTTGCAGAAGGAACAATAGTTTCTTCTAGTATGGTATGTCCCTTAGTGAACATCTTGAATTAGATATTTATCATGCGGACAAGGGTCAAATAACTAGATATATTCGTTCAGATTTCCAAATAATCTGAATGAATATTCTAGAAGATGGGCTTTGCAGAAGGAAGAATAGTTTCTTCTAGTATGCTATGTTCCTTGGTGAACATCTTGTACAAGATATTTGTCATGCGGACAAGGGTCTAATATATAGATATATTCTTTCAGATTTTCCACTAATCTGAAGGAATATTCTAGAAGATGGGCTTTGCAAAAGTAAAAATAGTTTCTTCTAGTATGCTATGTCCCTTGGTGAACATCTTGTAAAAGATATTTGTCATGTGGACAAGGGTCTAATATCTAAATATATTCTTTCAGATTTCCCCCCATTCTATAATAATCTAGAAGAATGGTTATGCAGAAGGAAGAATAGATTCTTCTAGTATGCTTTGTCCTTTGGTGAAAATCTTGTACAAGATATTTGTCATGTGGACAAGGGTCCAATATCTAGATATATTCCTTCAGGTTTCCCACTAATCTGAAGGAATAATCTAGAAGATGGGCTTTGCAGAAGGAAGAATAGTTTGTTCTTGTATGCTATACCCCTTGGTGAACATCTTGTACAATATATTTGTCTTGCGGACAAGGGTCCAATATTTAGATATATTTTTTCAGATTTCCTACTAATCTGAAGGAATATTATAGAAGATGGGCTTTGCAGAAGGAAGAATAGTTTTTTCTGGTATGCTATGTCCCTTGGTGAACATCTTGTACAAGATATTTGTCATGCGGACAAGGGTCCAATATCTAGATATATTCTTTCACTTTTCCCATTAATCTGAAGAAATAATCTAGAAGTTGGGCTTCGCAGAAGAAAGAATAATTTCTTCTAGTATGCCATGTCCCTTGGTAAACATCTTGTACAAGATATTTGACATGCGGACAATGGTTCAATATCTAGATGTATTCTTTCAGATTTTCCACTAATTTGAAGGAATAATCTAGAAGATGGGCTTTGCAGAAAGAATAATAGTTTTTTCTAGTATGCTAAGTCCCTTGGTGACCATCTTGTACAAGATATTTGTCATGCCTACAAGAGTCCAATATCTTGATATATCTTTTCAGATTTACCACTAATCTGAAGGAAAATTCCAGAAGATGGGCTTTGAAGAAGGAAGAATAGTTTCTTCTAGTATGCTATGTCCCTTGGTGATATTCTTGTACGAGATATTTGTCATGCGGACAAGGGTCCAATAACTAGATATATTCGTTCAGATTTCCCACTAATATGAAGGACTATTCTAAAAGATGGGCTTTGCAGAAGGAAGAATAGTTTTTTCTAGTGTGCAACGTCCCTTAGTGAACATTTTGAACAAGATATTTATTATGCTGACAAGGGTGAAATATCTAGATATATTCTTTCAGATTTCCCACTAATCTGAAGTAATATTCTAGAAGATGTTTTAGGGCTTGTGCCTTGTATGATAAGGCGCCCTATGAGGTAATGTTAGACTTGCGATAATCTTACGCTAAGTCGGTTGGTATTGCACTTCCATCTTCAATGGAGTGTCTTGGGGTTTGTAGATCACTTACGAAGTCAGGATTATCTTCTTGTTTATGACGACGATGTGTTAAACTCATGTTGATTCGGTGAGGAGGTTCTTGTAGAAAACACGAAGTATAAAAATATATATATTCTTCTGAAGTTTTACATGGTGAAGATCAGGTATGATTGTACAAGTCTTCTAATAACGATAGCTTGATTGCTTCTGCCAATGATGATGGCTACTTCTGTTCTCTCTACATGATAAAGCTTAGGTAAAGAGATACAGGTCTTCTAATGACGATAGCTAACTCTGTTCTGCTCCGTTCTACATCTCTGTTACAAGTTATGAAGGAACAGACAGTAGTTCGAACATATGAACATACAATCAGATGACATAGTTTCATACGAACATACAATCAAAATGAGACACGCTACAGATCACGTAGGCCGTTTGAATTATAGGTTGCGGTAGTTGTTTCAAGCAGGGAGCTTGGACTAATGTTTATAAACAATTGAATGACTACAGGTGACGGCATGTTATCTTAGCCTACTTTTATTGTATACGTCATCTTTAGCGTCTCTAGTCTGATCACATTCCTGCAAGCAATCTGGTTGACCTCTTTAGTTTTATTCTTTTATATATATGGACTAACATTCCATATTTTTATTATGTAAACACTTACATTAGCTCGGTCAGCTACCAAACCAAAACCAACTACTGAATATTACTCAAACTGACTTGCATTTGACTTATAGGAGTGTGATACAGACACTATGTGAATATATATATATATAAGTAAATAAAAATTCATTGTGCACATGAATTGATTCAAGTAATAAAATATAAAACAATGATATTGGTAAATAATAGTGATCACGTGATATATAATGATACAGTTTTTTCACTTCACCTCATTAAGATACATATGCTACAGAAAATACTAATGTTCTCTGACAATTGCATAGAATGAAGATTAACATGATAAAAATCATATTTTAACTGATTAAAAATTTCATATATGAATTGATAAAATTATTAATGCTTATGCTGATTGATTCGTTGATTTTTATGCTAAATGTTATATATTTGATTCATTAATTCATATACTAACTCATATATAACTGCAGATATTGGTAAGATAAAAGGTAACAGATTGATTATAGGCTACCTGATTTGTTTATACATATGTATATGGATTCATATAATTATGATTAATATATGTGCACTTTAAATAGATTCCTATTGCGTACACGCAAAGATATATTTAGATTCTGTTATTTATGATCATTTATATAATAGATTCCTATTGCGTACACGCAAAGATATATTTCAACTCTGTTATTTATGATCATTTATATATAGGATACATGATACTTTATATATATAGGATACATGACCGAGGTTATACTACTTCACATTTAACTAGCTTTCGAACAACTTTTCGTCCATTACACAGTTCCAGACAACCACCTATAGCCAAATGAAACGGCCAATTTCACAGGGTTAAAACAAGGGAAAATTTGCCTGGGCGGGTTCCAACGTTCTATTTTGCGCTCATACTTATTCTCTGCGTCCTAAGCTACACGATTACGTTCGGGATGAATAAAATCATCCCAGCACGAGTCCTTCGCCAGCAAAGTAGAGTTGAATATCCTTTGGGTCGTAATTGTCGGAAGTATGTCCCTTTTGTAGTCGATTTCCGACAGCCGCAGGAGCATTCCGCATTAAAACGAGATTAACGACGGGATACGGGTGTCGGTCGAAGAAGTCCATGATGGTGCTTATTCCTTTCACATTGTAGGCGGTTGTTACTCGACTGCCGTCGTCCGCAGCGACGAACGATTTTTTGAAGTTGCGATGTGAAACTCTCGTACTGCAGGATACTGTAACAGGTTCCATTAATCAGCCTGCAAGTGAAATTATACCGCTGATATTTTGGAATTCAAAAGAGTCTGCTGTACAAACTTTTTTATCCATTGCATTAACAATGAGTGAACCTATCCAGGTCTATGATGACTGTAAAAATATCCATAATTATAAAAAATAAACAGATATCAATACGAATCCCAAAGAAAATTCGATATTACTGGTAGTAAATTACTAGACAAAGAAGTTGAAAACGGAGCTATTTGTAAGATTGCCAGGCAACATAAGAGTCAAAGAGAAGATTAATCATGATTCTGTATTTCTCTATGCTAACTGAAATTAAGTTGTGATAAAATCTGATCCTATGTGCCCTAACAAAAGTTTCATATTCAATTTTCTCGCGCGCATCCTCTGAGGTTAATTTTTAAAAACTTTATTAATAGGTAGGAGATGCAACGAAAAAAACCCACTATGTAACTAATTTCTAAATAAACTTTGGGTTTTTTCAAGAAAATGTGACATTTTCCCATGAATGTTTTACTTGAATTGTAATAGGCTAATGTTGCAAGTAAATATTTCATATACATATCTTGATACTTCTAAATGTCTATGAGGTTCAGAAAAAATTAATTCATTTTGTTGTTATAGAAATTCTATTTGCTTATGTTGTTATTGCGCATACGGATAGACACGTCTGCCTTGCCCATGAGAAGTTCGGGCTAAGCATTCCTTTCTCCAGTCAATCTGCTTTGCAAGCGCGAGATGAAGCCTGTGCAAGCAGATATTTGAGGTTAAAGGAATCAATGCTGATACGGCAATGATGGCGTCGTCACTTGGCAGGAGATTGCTCTCAGCCAGCTAAGAGTTACGTTACTTGCTGTAATAAATACGACTTTAGTATTTTCAAATGATATTTTTTTTGTTTTTTAATACTCGTCCCACACGAGAAGAATGTCTGAAAAAAAAAACAGTACCAAAATTGAACAATATATTAGTTTCATGTTGGAAATCTGCATAATTGTAATTATGTTAAATTAAATATTCCTTATTCAAACTAATGAAAAGGTTTCCATACAAATTCTATATATATTATTAGCCCTGTATAAGATTCATATAGGATTATTCCATAGATAACATTTTCACTTCTAGACTTCCTGACTTTAAAATCTCTTTTATTTTATTTTTATTTATTTATTTATTATTTTTTTTTCATTGACTACGAATATAAATCACCGGGACAGACAATATGTCAGTAGGTTTTGGATATGTGTTTGAACTTTTAGCTTATTTGTCATTACTAAAGCGTTAAGTTAGAGTTCAAATCTTTACGCATATATATTTGGATATTTAATTAACCTATGGTTACGTTTTGCTTATTGATTTTATCGTGATTCCTTTTTTATTATAAATTGTAACCCTTCCGACTTCTTACGGAGTGTATTATATTGACTCCACTTGTATCCATATTTATTTATTTATTTATTTATTTTTTTTTATTTATTTATATATTTTTTTATATATATTTGATTAAATTAATGGTTGGCTTGAATATGTGGAAAAGTGTCTAGCGGTGTACCGTATAAGGCTACTTGCGGCATCAATTCTATAGATACAAGATATAAATGATAAAGGTATTTAAAACCGCGAGAACCGCTATAATCCAGTTCGGATCCAATATCACGAGTTGTAACTCGTAAGACATTGACACTTCCTATTTAATTATCCGTTATTCTACCAAACCGATTGACTCTGGGCGATAAAATATATTATTGGTTTTTCTTAATGGAAAGGAGTTCACACACGAGTTAAGGAGATTATTATTGATTTACACCACCCGAGTCACAGATTATTATGTGTTGAATTCCATGTTTACTGATTTAGCACTCATAAATATTCCTAACGCACTCAATTGCGGTGTTTGTTTTTAGTGCTATTAATTCTATATAACGTGTCAAGGAACTATTAACACTAAGAAATGTTCATTCCCTCTGGCAGACTCGTAATTCTGTTAATAATTCTACGTATATTCTTTCAAGGATTGATTTGGCACAGGATAAGCTCTTAAACTGACAGGTATCCTAGTGTATCCCTTGTTTTCATGACACGTGTTACAATTAGTTATGTGCTTTTTATATCTGTAAGCATTGTAGGCCAGTAAAATAGTGATTTGGCTTTCTGTGACATAGTAGGGAACCCTGGATGACGGAATGCAACCAGTTTATGACGATTGGTATGAAAGAGATTATTACTACTACCTGGTCGTTAGTCATCTGCTGTGTTCTTCGGGTTTTCCTCGTCACGGACCTACATATAATATTACATTTGATTACATTATTCTGATACACATACTTTAAATATACTTTTGCTTTAGGGTTTCTGCTCGAAGTGTTTATTGTTTGCTTAGCCGCTGACCCTGTTTTCGTTCGAAGTGTTTATTGTTTTTGCTTAGCTGCTGCTGACCCTGTTTTCGTTCGAAGTGTTTATTATTTTGCTTATTGCTGCTGACTCTTGCTTTGTTCAGTTTGTAACAGTTCTGCGCTCCGACCCAGATTTGCAATGCTCGCGATCTCTTGGGTTAAGGAATTTTCATGTTTAGATACTGTTTTAACAATAGGCACGGATGTTTCTATATTTTTTAGTCTAATTAATGGTTCTTTGCAGTATGGTGCGGGATTGCGGGATAATGCGTCAGCTATGATATTTGCTTTCCCAGGTAGATATCTTATCTTGGCTCCAAAGACCTGAATGATCATTTGTCACCGAGTTCCCTTTGGACTGTGATTAAAGCCTTTGAAAAACTCGGTAAATGACTCATGGTCAGTAAGGATTTTATCAGGATAGCCATAGATTATGAACTTAAAATATACTAGTGAGTTAAAGATACCTAGCCCTTCCTTGCCTATTACTGTATATTTACTTTCAGAGGGCTTTAGTTTACATGAATAAAAAGCTATAGGAAAGAACTGTTTATCATATTGCTGAAGTAGTATCCCTCTTACCCCTTGGTCTGAGGCGTCTGTTGCAATAAAAAAAAAAATTCCTTATTTAAATCAGGGATTTTTAAGTTAGGTGAGCTGCATTATTCCGCTTTTAAGATATCGAACGCCTGTTGATGCTTTTTAGACCATAATAAATCTACGCTCTTCTTCGTAAGATCTGTTAAAGGAGCTGCTATGATTGAAGAGTTACATATTTGCATACGATTGTAATACCCACTACAGCGCAAAAGTGCTGTATCCCCTTTTTACGTTAATAGGTACCGGAAAGTTATGAATAGCCGACACCTTACCATGGACTACTTTAAGACCTTGACTAGACACATATAACCTAGATAAACATGTTCGGTTTTTAAAAACTCACATTTAGATATTTTACTCTGAGATTATTTGTCTTTGTCTCTGTAGCACTAGCTCTAGTTTATGTGAATGTACTTCTAAGGTATTAGAAAAGATTACAAGATCATCCATATAGGCATGTAGGTTATCCCCTAAAAGTCTCCAAACACTATATTGTAATTGGGGCGCAACGTGAGCCGGAGGCATACGTAAAAATTGATAATGTCCCCTGAGTGTGCTGAAAACGGTGTATGAGGTACAATCACTTAGGTAATGGTATCTGGTAAAAGCTTTTAAGTAAGTCCAAGCTGGTGAAAAATTTATTCTAACCTAACAGAGATAAGATGTCGTCGGTACATGGCACTGGAAACTATCGGGAGTCGTTTCCTTGTTTAAGCGACAGAAATCTACGCAGATACGCCATCCCGATTTTTTATGGCATGACGTTTTGAGGGAAAATTATATGGGCTATTTGATTTCCTAATGGCTCCTATTACTAACATTTTTCAACTGCGTCATTTACCTCTATTTTGAAATTTCAGTGAGAGTCTATACGAAGGTACGTATATAGCTTTATGTTTGTCCTTAGACCGTATTTTGTGTTAAATTACATCCGTTTTTCTCCAAGAGATCACTCGCTAGTGGAGAAACTTCCTGGTATTCAGGTAAAAGATAAAAAAAATTTCTGCTGAATCACCTCTGCTTGAATGACTTTACGGATATTACTTTAGATAGATTATCAGAGAGATTCATCTACGACTGGTTGGGCGGGATTAAAAATTAGCAACAATAAAAAATGCGATATTTATAACTTCCGTATCCACGATATGTATACGTTTGTGGATCACTAGATTTAACTTGTTGCTGCTAGTCAACCGTGTCTAGGGCTTTGTTCGCGGAAATCGTTATATTTCAGAGTGTCGGGAAGGATTAAAATTTCATTTCCCAGCAAAGTCTTTTTACACGCACTAAGACATTCGAGGGTGCATGTTTCTCGAGATTTTGCGTGCAAACTGCGACTGCGGTTGTGGGAGAATTCTGTTGGGTCATTTGAACAATGTTACGATTTATGAGACAAATGTATAGTTCCTCTATATAAGTTATTATTTGATTAACTGTCTCTTTTTGTTCAAACGGATTTCAATATGTTTGAAGGTTATAGGATTTTTCATTTTGATAAACACGCCTTATTTTGCAGGATGTAAGATAATATTTTTGTATACCCCTAGATGAATCTTACAATTACACTAGATACAGATCAATGTTTTTTATAACTATAGAGGTATTTGTAAACGCTCACTTATCCGGACTTCTCATTAGGGAAGTTCGAACAACAGACGGTGAGTCCGTAAATACAGGATATTACGTGTACTAAAGGAATAATAAACAAGATATTCTAATTTTTACGGCGCGTACAGTCGGGCTTTATCCACCACTACTTATAATAACTTACGTATTAAAAAAAAAACGAAAACCTGCTCTGATTACTTTATACGGTCGTGTGTTTCATAGGAAAAATCCTTTTTAATTCAAAAAGATATTGGCATGTATGAACCAACATCGCTTTTCCCCACTCTGCTAGAGTCGCTTATTGTGTGGAATTTGCTATGCTTTGAACACTTCGGCAGTTTTGACTGACCTTGACCGCTTGACTAGGTGACACAGTCACCGAGTTTGCTTGTTTGATTCTGAACGGGCTACTGTTTCTATTTTTTTTTTTTTGTAATAATTAGGATCCTTCTCTTTATTACCATCGGCAATGTATTGTGTGTTTTTTAGCATTATGTTTGCTGGTTACGTATAAAGCAATGAATGACGAACTATTAGGAACTGAGCGATTACTATTAAGACAAGTTATCTCTACTGTATTCAATATTAACTGTTTGTACTTCATTCTTTGCTAAAATTTGAAATAGTGAGGGATCCTGGTCAGCGCATTTAGCCTGATGAAAGTTTTTTACAGACATGTTATTCCTTGCAATCCAGCCATATTTTTAAAGTTAAGTTGAGTCATTGAGGTTCGATATTTTATATAACTCCAAAAAACTCAAGGCTAAAACTGCGATCGGGACTTTGCAAAGGAGCATTTATTGTCATGACCCGAAATAGTGTTACCTCTAATTTTATATAGATTTGTACGGGTGTTCCACTTGTTTTTTGTGTGTTTTCTAATCCACTACGGTGCTGATTAAACGACCCTATCCATGCATCTGTATAAATACAGACGTCCACTGCGTAAACGCATATTCACTGTTTAATATGATTTGTTACGTAAGGGATTAATAATCACCCAAAATGATAAAATTAACATAGTATATGATTATGATATTTCATAGACTTCTGGAAACAGACACTCAAAGATAAAAAACTCGCAGTAGCGAAATCTCAATGATGTAGATAATTTCTGTAAAAAAGTAAGATTAAGAATGTCTCGTAACTTCAGCCACAAGAATAACGAAATTCGACCTGCAAAGGAAACACTGAAAGTTACTCCAAATGAATAAAAAATTGTACTTAGCTTGCTTTTGTGGGAAGTCACGGTGTTCCGATAACCGCACACACGGCCTTGGTCCGCCCTTGCTCTATTTAGCGGCTCATGACCTGGTTTGGCTTCAGTTTCCTCCGTGCGCGTTGTTTCGATGATTCGAGCCCTTGAAAGATCCGATGCTGCAGACGCGTTCGGTTTGTTTCTTGAAGTGCCGGAAACGCTCACTAACGATGTTTTCTTGAATGATTCTAATGAGAGACGAAGCTTGCGTTGCCGTAGGAAAAAGACACGTCGATTTTGTTTCTTGAAGTTATTCACTAAACGATGATACTAAGTTGCTTGAAGAATCTGCTGCTTGCGTCGTCGTTGACTTCATGATTTATTATTCTGTTTTTTTCTTCGTAGGACGTTGTAGAGTTCTTCTGGTATGCATGCCACCACTTTTAGGGCTTGTGCCTTGTATGATAAGGCGCCCTATGAGGTAATGTTAGACTTGCGATAATCTTACGCTAAGTCGGTTGGTATTGCACTTCCATCTTCAATGGAGTGTCTTGGGGTTTGTAGATCACTTACGAAGTCAGGATTATCTTCTTGTTTATGACGACGATGTGTTAAACTCATGTTGATTCGGTGAGGAGGTTCTTGTAGAAAAACACGAAGTATAAAAATATATATATTCTTCTGAAGTTTTACATGGTGAACATCAGGTATGATTGTACAAGTCTTCTAATAACGATAGCTTGATCGCTTCTGCCAATGATGATGGCTACTTCTGTTCTCTCTACATGATAAAGCTTAGGTAAAAATATACAGGTCTTCTAATGACGATAGCTAACTCTGTTCTGCTCCGTTCTACATCTCTGTTACAAGTTATGAAGGAACAGACAGTAGTTCGAACATATGAACATACAATCAGATGACATAGTTTCATACGAACATACAATCAAAATGAGACACGCTACAGATCACGTAGGCCGTTTGAATTATAGGTCGCGGTAGTTGTTTCAAGCAGGGAGCTTGGACTAATGTTTATAAACAATTGAATGACTAAAGGTGACGGCATGTTATCTTAGCCTACTTTTATTGTATACGTCATCTTTAGCGTCTCTAGTCTGATCACATTCCTGCAAGCAATCTGGTTGACCTCTTTAGTTTTAGTCTTTTATATATATGGACTAACATTCCATATTTTTATTATGTAAACACAGATGGACTTTGCAGAAGGAAGAATAGTTTCTTCTAGTATGCTATGTCCCTTGGTGTACATCTTGTATAAAATATTTGTCATGAGGACAAGGGTCCAATATCTAGATATATTCTTTCCGATTTCCCACTAATCTGAAGGAATAATCTAGAAGATGGGCTTTGCAGAAGGAAGAATAGTTTCTTCTGGTATGCTATGTCCCTTGGTGAACATCTTGTACAAGATATTTGTCATGCGGACAAGGGTCCAATAACTAGATATATTCTGTCATATTTCCCACTAATCTGAAGGAATATTCTAGAATATGGGCTTCGCACAAGGAATAATTGTTTCTTCTAGTATGCTATGTCCCTTGGTGAAAATTTTTAATAAAATATTTGTCATGCGGACAAGGGTCCAATATCTAGATATATTCTTTCAGATTTCCACTAATTTGAAGGAATATTCTAGAAGATGGGATTTGCAGAAGGAAGAATAGTTTTTTCTAGTATGCTATGTCCCTTAGTGAACATCTTGTACAAGATATTTGTCATGAGGACAAAGGTCCAATATCTAGATATATTCTTTCAGATTTCCCACTAATCTGAAGGAATATTCAAGAAGATGGGCTTTGCAGAAGGAAGAATAGTTTCTTCTAGTATGATATGTCCCTTGGTGAACATCTTGTACAAGATATTTGTCATGCGGACAAGGGTCCAATATCTACATATATTCTTTCAGAATTCCCACTAATCTGAAGGAATAATCTAGAAGATGGGCTTTGCAGTAGGAAGAATAGTTTCTTCTAGTATGCTATGTCCCATGGTGAACATCTTGTACAAGATATTTCTCATGGGGACAAGGGTCCAATAACTAGATATATTCTTTCAGATTTCCCACTAATCTGATGGAATATTCTAGAATATAGGCTTTGCACAAGGAAGAATTGTTTCTTCTAGTATGCTATGTACAAGATATTTGTAATGCGGACAAGGGTCCAAAATCTAGATATTTTTTTCAGATTTCCCACTAATCTGAAGGAATATTCCAGAAGATGGGCTTTGCAGAAGTAGGAATAGTTTCTTCTAGTATGCTATGTCCATTGGTGAACATCTTTTAAAAGATATTTGTCATGCGGACAAGGGTCCAATATCTAGATATATTCTTTCAGATTTCCCCCCATTCTGAATGAATAATCTAGAAGATGGGCTTTGCAGAAGGAAGAATAGTTTCTTCTAGTATGCTATGTGACTTGGTGAACATCTTGTACGAGATATTTGTCATGCGGACAAGGGTCTAATATCTAGATATATTTTTTCCGAGTTCTCACTAATCTGAAGGAAAATTCTTTCAGATGGGCTTTGCAGAAGGAAGAATAGTTTCTTTCAGTATGCTATGTCCCTTGGTGAACATCTTTTAAAAGATATTTGTCATGCGGACAATGGTCCAATATCTAGTTATATTCTTTCAGATTTCACCCATTTTGAAGAAATAATATAGTAGATGGGCTTTGCAAAAGGAAGAATAGTTTCTTCTAGTATGCTATGTCCCTTGGTCAACATCTTGTACAAGATATTTTTCATGAGGACAAGGATTCAATATCTAGATATATTCTTTCAGATTTCCCACTAATCTGAAGGAATATTCTAGAAGATGGGCTTTGCAAAATGAAGATTAGTTTCTTTCAGTATGCTATGTTCTTTGGTGAACATCTTGTACAAGATATTTGTCTTGCGGACAAGGGTCCAATATCTAGATATATTCTTTCAGATTTCCCACTAATCTGAAGGAAAAATCTAGAAGATGGGCTTTGCAGAAGGAAGAATCGTTTCTTATGGTATGCTATGTTCCTTGGTGAACATCTTGTACAAGATATTTGTCATGCGGACAAGGGTCCAATATCTAGATATATTCTTTCACTTTTCCCACTAATCTGAAGGAATTATCTAGTAGATGGGCTTCACAGAAGAAAGAATAATTTCTTCTAGTATGATATGTCCCTTGGTGAACATCTTGTACAAGATATTTGTCATGCGGACAATGGTCCAATATCTAGATGTATTCTTTTAGATTTTCCACTAATTTGAAGGAATAATCTAGAAGATGGGCTTTGCAGAAAGAACAATAGTTTTTTCTAGTATGCTAAATCCCTTGGTGACCATCATGTACAAGATTTTTGTCATGCTTACATGGTTCCAATATCTAGATATATACTTTCAGATTTACCACTAATCTTAAGGAAAATTCCAGAAGATGGGCTTTGAAGAAGGAAGAATAGTTTCTTCTAGTATGCTATGTCCCTTGGTGAACTTCATACGAGATATTTTTGTCATGCGGACAAGGGTCCAATAACTAGATATATTCGTTCAGATTTCCCACTTATATGAAGGAATATTCTAAAAGATGGGCTTTGCAGAAGGAAGAATAGTTTTTTCTAGTGTGCTATGTCCCTTAGTGAACATTTTGAACAAGATATTTATTATGCTTACAGGGGTGAAATATCTAGATATATTCTTTCAGATTTCCCACTAATCTGAAGTAATATTCTAGAAGATGGGCTTTGCAGAAGGAAGAATAGTTTCTTTTAGTATGCTATGTCCCTTGGTGAACATCTTGTAAAAGATATTTGTCATGCAGACAAGGGTCCAATATCTAGATATATTCATTTAGATTTCCCCCATTTTTAAGAAATAATTTAGTAGATGGGCTTTGCAGAAGGAAGAATAGTTTCTTCTAGTATGCTATGTCCCTTGGTGAACATCTTGTATAAAATATTTGTCATGCGGACAAGGGTCCAATATCTAGATATATTCTTTCAGATTTCCCACTAATCTGAAGGAATAATCTAGAAGATGGGCTTTGCAGAAGGAAGAATAGTTTCTTCTAGTATGCTATGTTCCTTGGTGAACATATTGTACAAGATATTTGTTGTGCGGACAAGGGTCCAATAACTAGATATATTCTGTCAGATTTCCCACTAATCTGAAGGAATATTCTAGAATATGGGCTTTGCACAAGGAATAATTGTTTCTTCTAGAATGCTATGTCCCTTGGTGAACATTTTAAATAAGATATTTGTCATGCGGACAAGGGTCCAATATCTTTATATATTCTTTCAGATATCCACTAATTTGAAGGAATATTCTAGAAGATGGGATTTGCAGAAGGAAGAATAGTTTTTTTAGTACGCTATGACCCTTGGTGAACATCTTGTACAAGATATTTGTCATGAGGACAAAAGTCCAATATCTAGATGTATTCTTTCAGATTTCCCACTAATCTGAAGGAATATTCAAGAAGATGGGCTTTGCAGAAGGAAGAATTGTTTCTTCTTGTATGCTATGTCCCTTGGTGAACATTTTGTACAAGATATTTGTCATGCGGAGAAGGGTCCAATATCTAGATATATTTTCTCCGATTTCCACTAATCTGAAGGAATATTCTAGAAGATGGGCTTTGCAGAAGGAAGAATAGTTTTTTCTTGTATGCTATGTCCCTTAGTGAACATCTTGTTCAAGATATTTGTCATGCGGACAAGGGTCCAATATCTAGATATATTCTTTCAGATTTCCCACTAATTTGAAGGAATATTCTAGAAGATGGGCTTTGCAGAAGGAAGAGTAGTTTCTTCTAGTATGCTATGTCCCTATGTGAACATCTTTTACAAGATATTTGTCATGCTGACAAGGGTCCAATATCTAGATATATTTTTTCAGATTTCCCACTAATTTGAAGGAATATTCTAGAAGATGGGCTTTGCAGAAGGAAGAGTAGTTTTTTCTAGTATGCTATGTCCCTATGTGAAGATCTTGTACAATATATTGGTCATGCAGACAAGTGGCCAATAACTAGATATATTCTTTCAGATTTCCCACTAATCTTAAGGAATATTCTAGAAGATGAGCTTTGTAAAAGTAGGAATAGTTTCGTCTAGTATGCTATGTCCCTTGGTGAACATCTTGTACAAGATATTTGATATGTGGACAAGGGTCCAATATCTAGATATATTTGTTCAGATTTCCCACTAATCTGAAGGAATATTCTAGAAGATGAGGTTTGCCGAAGGCAGAATAGTTTCTTCTAGTATGCGATGTTCCTTGGTGAACATATTGTACAAGATATTTGTCATGCGGACAAGGGTCCAATAACTAGATATATTCTGTCAGATTTCCCACTAATCTGAAGGAATATTCTAGAATATGGGCTTTGCACAAGGAATAATTGTTTCTTCTAGAATGCTATGTCCCTTGGTGAACATTTTTAATAAGAAATTTGTCATGCGGACAAGGGTCCAGTATCTTTATATATTTTTTCAGATATCCACTAATTTGAAGGAATATTCTAGAAGATGGGATTTGCAGAAGGAAGAATAGTTTTTTCTAGTATGCTATGACCCTTGGTGAACATCTTGTATAAAATATTGGTCATGCGGACAAGGGTCCAATATCTAGATATATTTTTTCAGATTTCCCACTAATCTGCAGGAATAATCTAGAAGATGGGCTTTGCAGAAGGAAGAATAGTTTCTTCTAGTATGCTATGTTCCTTGGTGAACATATTGTACAAGATATTTGTCATGCGGACAAGAGTCCAATAACTAGATATATTTTGTCAGATTTCCCACTAATCTGAAGGAATATTCTAGAATATGGGCTTTGCACAAGGAATAATTGTTTCTTCTAGAATGCTATGTCCCTTGGTGAACATTTTTAATAAGAAATTTGCCATGCGGACAAGGGTCCAATATCTTTATATATTCTTTCAGATATCCACTAATTTGAATGAATATTCTAGAAGATGGGATTTGCAGAAGGAAGAATAGTTTTTTCTAGTATGCTATGACCCTTGGTGAACATCTTGTACAAGATATTTGTCATGAGGACAAAGGTCCAATATCTAGATGTATTCTTTCAGATTTCCCACTAATCTGAAGGAATATTCAAGAAGATGGGCTTTGCAGAAGGAAGAATAGTTTCTTCTAGTATGATATGTTACTTTGTGAACATCTTGTACAAGATATTTGTCATGCGGACAAGGGTCCAATATCTACATATATTCTTTCAGAATTCCCACTAATCTGAAAGAATAATCTAGAAGATGGGCTTTGCAGTAGGAAGAATAGTTTCTTCTAGTATGCTATGTCCCTTAGTGAACATCTTGTACAAGATATTTCTCATGCGGACAAGGGTCCAATAACTAGATATATTCTTTCAGATTTCCCACTAATCTGAAGGAATATTCTAGAATATAGGTTTTGCACAAGGAAGAATTGTTTCTTCTAATATGCTATGTACAAGATATTTGTAATGCGGACAAGGGTCCAATATCTAGATTTTTTTTTTTCAGATTTCCCACTAATCTGAAGGAATATTCCAGAAGATGGGCTTTGCAGTAGGAAGAATAGTTTCTTCTAGTATGCTATGTCCATTTGTGAACATCTTGTACAAGATATTTGATATGCGGAGAAGGGTCCAATATCTAGATATATTCTTTCAGATTTCCCACTAATCTGAAGTAATATTCTAGAAGATGAGCTTTGCAGAAAGAAGAATAGTTTCTTGTTGTATGCTATGTCCCTTGGTGAACATCTTGTACAAGATATTTGTCATGCGGACAAGGGTCCAATATCTAGATATATTCTATCAAATTTCCCACCATTCTGAAGGAATAATCTAGAAGATAGGCTTTGCAGAAGGAAGAATAGTTTCTTCTAGTGTGCTATGTCACTTGGTGAACATCTTGTACAAGATATTTGTCATGCGGACAAGGGTCCAATATCTAGATATATTTTTTCCGATTTCTCACTAATCTGAAGGAATATTCTATTAGATGGGCTTTGCAGAAGGAAGAATAGTTTCTTGTTGTATGCTATGTCCCTTGGTGAACATCTTTTAAAAGATATGTGTCATGCGGACAAGGGTCCAATATCTAGATATATTCTTTCAGATTTCACCCATTCTGAAGAAATAATATAGTAGATGGGCTTTGCAGAAGGAAGAATAGTTTCATCTAGTATGCTATGTCCCTTGGTGAACATCTTGTAAAAGATATTTTTTCATGAGGACAAGGATCCAATATCTAGATATATTCTTTCAGATTTCCCACTAATCTGAAGGAATATTCTAGAAGATGGGCTTTGCCAAAGGAAGATTAGTTTCTTTCAGTATGCTATGTTCTTTGGTGAACATCTTGTACAAGATATTTGTCATGCGGACAAGGGTCCAATATCTGGATATATTCTTTCAGATTTCCCACTAATCTGAAGGAATAATCTAGAAGATGGGCTTTGCAGAAGGAAGAATAGTTTCTTCTAGTATGCTATGTCCCTTGGTGAACATCTTGTACAAGATATTTGTCATGCGGACGTGGGTCCAATATCTAAATATATTCTTTCAGATTTCACACAAATTAGAAGGAATATTCAAGAAGATGGGCTTTGAAGAAGGAAGAATAGTTTCTTCTAGTATACTATGTTCCTTGGTGAACATCTTGTACAAGATATTTGTCATGCAGACAAGGGTCCAATATCTAGATATATTCTTTCCGATTACCAATAATTTGAAGGAATATTCTAGAATATGGGGTTTGCACAAGGAAGAATTGTTTCTTCTTGTGTGCTATGTCCCGTGGTGAACATTTTGTACAAGATATTTGTCATGCGGAGAAGGGTCCAATATCTAGATATATTCTTTCCGATTTCCACTAATCTGAAGGAATATTCTAGAAGATGGGCTTTGCAGAAGGAAGAATAGTTTTTTCTTGTATGCTATGTCCCTTGGTGAACATCTTGTTCAAGATATTTGTCATGCGGACAAGGGTCAATTATAGAGATTATTCTTTCAGATTTCCCACTAATTTGAAGGAATATTCTAGAAGATGGTTTTTTTTTTTTTTTTTTTCTTTGCAGAAGGAAGAGTAGTTTCTTCTAGTATGCTATGTCCCTATGTGAACATCTTTTACAAGATATTTGTCATGCTGACAAGGGTCCAATATCTAGATATATTTTTTCAGATTTCCCACTAATTTGAAGGAATATTCTAGAAGATGGGCTTTGCAGAAGGAAGAGTAGTTTTTTCTAGTATACTATGTCCCTATGTGAAGATCTTGTACAATATATTTGTCATGCGGACAAGTGGCCAATAACTAGATATATTCTTTCAGATTTCCCACTAATCTGAAGGAATATTCTAAAAGATGGTCTTTCTAAAAGTAGTTTTAGTTTCGTCTAGTATGCTATGTCCCTTGGTGAACATCTTGTACAAGATATTTGATATGCGGACAAGGGTCCAATATCTAGATATATTCGTTCAGATTTCCCACTAATCTGAAGGAATACTCTAGAAGATGAGGTTTGCCGAAGGCAGAATAGTTTTTTTTGTATGCTATGTCCCTTGGTGAACATCTTGTACAAGATAATTGTCATGTGGACAATGGTCCAATATCTAGATATATTCTGTCAGATTTTCCACTAATTTGAAGTAATGATCTAGAAAATGGGCTTTGCAGAGAGAACAATAGTTTCTTCTAGTATGCTAAGTCCCTTGGTGAATATCTTGTACAAGATATTTTTCATGCGGACAAGAGTTCAATATCTAGATATATTCTTTCATATTTCCCCCCTTTCTGAAGGAATAATCTAGAAGATGGGCTTTGCAGAAGGAAGAATACTTTCTTCTAGTATGCTATGTCCCTTGTTGAACATCTTGTACGAGATATTTGTCATGCGGACAAAGGTCCAATATCTAGATATATTCTTTCCAATTTCTCACTAATCCGAAGGAATATTTTATTAGATGGGCTTTGCAGAAGGAAGAAAAGTTTCTTCTAGTATGCTATGTCCCTTGGTGAACATCTTGTAAAAGATATTTGTCCTGCAGACAAGGGTCCAATATTTAGATATATTTTTTCAGATTTCCCCCATTCTGAAGAAATAATACAGTAGATGGGCTTTGCAGAAGGAAGAATAGTTTCTTCTAGTATGCTATGTCCCTTGGTGAACATCTTGTACAAGATATTTGTCATGCGGACAAGGGTCCAATGTCTAGATATATTCTTTCAGATTTTCCACTAATCTGAAGGAATAATCTAGAAGATGGGCTTTGTACTAGGAAGAATAGTTTGTTCTAGTATGCTATGTCCCTTGGTGAACATCTTGTAAAAGATATTTGTCATGCGGACAAGGGTCCAATAACTAGATATATTCTGTCAGATTTCCCACCAATCTAAAGGAATATTCTAGAATATGGGCTTTGCACAAGGAAGATTTGTTTCTTTTAGTATGCTATGTCCCTTGGTGAACATTTTTTACAAGATATTTGTTATGCGGACAAGGGTCCAATATCTAGGTATATTCTTTCAGATTTCCACTTATATGAAGGAATATTAAAGAAGATGGGCTTTGCAGAAAGAAGAATAGTTTCTTCTAGTATGCTATGTCCCTTGGTGAACATTTTGTACAAGATATTTTGTCATGCGGACAAGGGTCCAATATCTAGATATATTCTTTCTGATTTCCACTCATTTGCAGGAGTATTCTAGAAGATGGGCTTTGCAGAAAGAAGAATAGTTTTTTCTTGTATGCTATGTCCCTTGGTGAACATTTTGTACAAGATATTTGTCATGCGGACAATGGTCCAATATCTAGATATATTCTTTCAGATTTCCCCCCATTCTGAAAGAATAATCTAGATGGGCTTTGAAGAAGGAAGAATAGTTTATTCTAGTATGCTATGTTCCTTGTTGAACATTTTGTACAAGATATTTGTCATGCGGACAAGGGTCCAATATCTAGATATATTCTTTCAGATTTCACCACATTCTGAAGGAATAATCTAGAAGATGGGCTTTGCAGGAGGAAGAATAGTTTCTTCTGGTATGCTATGTCCCTTGGTGAAAATCTTGTGTAAGATAAGTTTCATACTTAGATATATTCTTTCAGATTTCCCACCAATATGAAGGAATATCCTAGAAGATGGGCTTTGCAGAAGGAAGAATAGTTTCTTCTAGTATGATATGTCCCGTGGTGAACACCTTGTACAAGGTATTTGTCATGCTGACAAAGGTCCAATATCTAGATATATTCTTTCAGATTTCCCCCCATTCTGAAGGAAAAATGTAAAAGATTGGCTATGCAGAAGGAACAATAGTTTCTTCTAGCATGCTTTGTCCCTTGGTGAACATCTTGTCCAAGATATTTGTCATGCGGACAAGGGTCCAATATCTCAATATATTCTTTCAGATTTCCCCCCATTCTGTAATAATCTAGAAGAATGGTTATGCAGAAGGAAGAATAGTTTCTTCTAGTATGCTTTGTCCCTTGGTGAAAATCTTGTACAAAATATTTGACATGCGGACAAGGGTCCAATATCTAGGTATATTCTTTCAGATTTCCCACTAATTAGAAGGCATATTACAGAAGATGGGCTTTGCAGAGGGAAGAATAGTTTCTTCTTGTATGCTATGTCCCTTGGTGAACATCTTGTACAAGATATTTGTCATGCGGACAAGGGTCCAATATCTAGATATATATATTCAGATTTCCCACTAATCTGAAGGAATATTTTAGAAGATGGGCTTTGCAGGAGGAAGAATAGTTTCTTCTAGTATGCTATGTCCCTTGGTGAACATCTTGTACAAGATATTTGACATGCAGAGAACGGTCCAATATCTACATATATTCTTTCAGAATTCCCACTTATCTGAAAGAATAATCTAGAAGATGGACTTTGCAGTAGGAAGAATAGTTTCTTCTAGTATGCTATGTCCCTTGGTGAACATCTTGTACGAGATATTTTTCATGCGGACAAGGGTCCAATAACTAGATATATTCTGTCAGATTTCCCACCAATCTGAAGGAATATTCTATTAGATGGGCTTTGCACAAGGAAGATTTGTTTATTCTAGTATGCTATGTCCCTTGGTGAACATTTTGTACAAGATATTTGTCATGCGGACAAGGGTCCAATATCTAGATATATTCTTTCAGATTTCCACTAATTTGAAGGAATATTCTAGAAGATGGGGTTTGCAGAAGTAAGAATAGTTTCTTCTTGTATGCTATGTCCCTTGGTGAACATCTTGTACAAAATATATGTCATGAGGACAAGGGTCCAATAACTAGATATATTCTTTCAGATTTCCCACTAATCTGAAGGAATATTCTAGAAGATGGGCTTTGCAAAAGGAAGAATAGTTTCTTCTAGTATACTATGTCCCTTGGTGAACATTTTGTACAAGATATTTGTCATGCGGACAAGGGTCCAATATCTAGATATATTATTTCAGATTTCCACTAATTTGAAGGAGTATTCTAGAAGATGGGCTTTGTAGAAAGAAGAATAGTTTCTTCTTGTATGCTATGTCTCTTGGTGAACATCTTGTACAAGATATTTGTCATGCGGAAAAGGGTCCAATATCTAGATATATTCTTTCAGATTTCCCCCTATTCTGAAAGAATAATCTAGAAGATGGGCTTTGAAGAAGGAAGAATAGATTATTCTAGTATGCTATGTTCCTTGGTGAACATTTTGTACAAGATATTTGTCATGCGGACAAGGGTCCAATATCTAGATATATTTATAAGGCCTAGGGTTTTGATTAATAATATATTGTCCATGTGTTCTCTGTGACCTATGGAATGTGGAGAACAGTGAGAAGCAACGACCTGAGAGTAGCTGTACAATGAGTTTCTATGGGTGGCATGAGATAAAAATGCTTAGTTGGACAAGTCAATGTACTGAGTTTATTAACTCTTCTCAAAGTGCCTTTGTGAAACTGGATGCAGCTAGAATTGTGAGGCGTTAACGAACTGTGTGTTCGTATGTGCGTGTGCGCCTCTTCCCTTTAATAGTTTCATACGCAAGTCTATGGGGGGATTTTGATAGAGGGTCTTTGAGTGAAAGGCAAGATGCCGTGGTGCTCACCGGGGAGTTTTTGTAACATAGTGTTTGTGGTGTTCTGGTTGCTTGGGTGAGTGTTAAGAGTACTTTAGCCAAAAACTGGCTTGTTACCTATTTGACATTCTTGTGTTCATGTTCAATCTTTAGTCATTGATTGCTAAACTTATGTGTACTTGCCGGGATGTGTTCTGTGTCTTTGAAACAGACGATTCTGTCAGTTCTGGCAGAACTGGCAATGGGACCGACAAAGAGTTCCCAGAGGGATGTGGACTTTTTGGTGACTAATGATTACTATTAGACATTTTACTGTTGGGGGGTAATTAAGTTAGTCTGTAGGACTTGATTATCCATTATTTATTCATTGTTAATAAATGTTAATGTTATGATGCGACTCTCTCATTTTCATTACCTGTTAGAATGGAGAGAAAGAGGTGGAGAGTGGAGAGAGAGAGATTGCTTAGAGAGAGAGGTGTCGGTGCTAGAGAGAGAGAGAGAGAGAGAGAGAGAGAGAGAGAGAGAAGAGGCTGTGTGTAATACTGTGTGTTGGTTTGCCTTCCGTTTCGTGCCACACGCTTACCTAATGAACAATGGGGGGGGGATCTCCCCATTACAGTGGTGGCAGTGGTTAAAAAAGTGGTATGAAAGTTTTTTTTGTGCCTAGGAACGCCAATGAAGAGAAATGGGTGACCAGAAAAAAAAAAAAAAGTGGTTAGTTTTCGAACGACAAAGCCTTTGTGGGATTGTGAAAAATTGTTAAATATGGAGGAAAAATGAGAAATATCTGTCCGTCCGGTAACAGAAAGGAGAGGAAAGGATTTTATTGGACTCAGCATTTTTCCCAGGGAGTCAGCCTAGAAGCAGTGGGCGCACTCAGTATGACTTCTGTGTGCAATGACGAGTGCATGCCGAGATGGCCGTGCGGGTGTTGTTGTTAGTGCATGTATCACTGCCGCGTTTTACGAGAATTTCGAGTTCTTTTTGTTCCCATTATGGAGTGGTGAGTGTTAAAAACTATTGTTTTGGAGGGGAGGGTTGTTTTAAATATTTCAGTGTAATGGGATTGGTTCAAGAGGTCAAAAAATTTTTTCTTTGCCCATAGTAGCAGAAGTGACGTGTTTTCTTTATTCACGCGTGTTTATAATAGACGTATGTATTTGTCTTAGTTCAAAACATAGGGGTGTATTAAGTTGTTTTTTTTCTATGCATGTGAACTGTGCTTAGATAAGCATATTTGGCTTAGAGACAGAGCAGCCACAATTTTACGGGCTCAGCAGATTTCTGCTTACCGCGCAGAGAGGCACGTTGCATTGCGAGGGTACTGGCATGCCTCGGGGATTGCGAGATGGGTACTAGTGTATGCCTCGGGGGAGTGTCCTATCGCTTGACGGGGGAGTGTCAACGTTCAGATGGGGGAGGAGAAACTTTTTTTTTCTCATTGGGGGTGAACTCTTTTTTTTTTCTTTGTGTCGGGGTGTTGGGGGATGAGTTTGCCCTTGACAATGAATTCCAATGCTAAGATATCAGCTGATTGATTAGTTGATGAAGTGAAACGCCCGTAGAGTCTTTTTTTTTAGAAAAGAGATTTTTTTTTTCTCTCTTGGAGGAAGAGAAAAGGAAATAAAAAGAGAATTGAAATGCATTGTATGGGTGTGTTTTCCTTGTGCTTTCGAAGACACAAATATATTGGGGAGACACAGATTATTTTTTTTTATTGTGTTGGAGAGATTACTTTGAAAATGGTGCCGAGTGGTGATGTATGGTGTTGCATCTGGAGAAATTGTATGTCATGAGGTTCAGCATTACTGTGTATGCTATTTGAATTCACCCTTACTTGAGATCTTTGCAAGAGAATTGTTACTATGGAGAGTTATTATTATTGTTATTAATAATAATTATTATACTTGAGAGGTGTCACGGGAGGGTTGCTTAAGTATAATTATCATTACGGGAGACATACTTTGCGAGATATTTGAAGATTAGTTGATAATTATTACAGATAATTATTCATGGAGAATTGTTACAGCGAATTAATGGGAGAGATCTTATCTTAATTAATTGTGGAGTTTTTGTAACTTTGGAAAATATTTCAGTGATTCATGGGGGATGAGTTTTGCTGAATCTTGATGAATCTGGCTGAATCTTCTTGAATTGTGGTGAAACTTGCTGAACTTTTGCTGAGTTTTGTGCTGAATTTTTGGAGAATGGATAAGCATTAACATTGGTGATGTTTTTTTATACTGATACCAGTGATATTGATGATAGCAAATTTGGTGATATTGTGATAGTGATATTTCTGATACTGATTTTGTTATACTAATACGTGGGTATTGTAATTCTATCAAGGGAGGTGAAATCTTTTTTTGAATTTGGGAGGAACTAATAACACATTATTTTAGTTTGTTTTTCTTTTTTTTATGAGTTCAGCAGATAATTGCTTGACATTTAGTGAGTTACGAGAGATAGTTAACAAGGCTGTTGATTTTTCTTTTCTCGTTTTTTGGAAGTTAGCCATCGCTGACACAAGTTTTCTTTACCATGGGTGAATTTGAGTTTATTTTTTCTCTCTAGTTGGTGTGAATATTTTTCAATATCTCAGTTCGTGACTTAGAGTCAGTGTTCGGGAACGTGTTCGTGTTTTAGCTATTTGATGCTGCAGAGAAATATATGGGAGAATTTATTGCATGTTTTGAATGCATACGTAATGGCACTACATTTTTTTTTCTCTGGATATTTGTGTTCCAGAAATTGTGAGTTTTCTTGCACAATACCTTTGTTGTATTTTTGACAACTTTGTGAGAGATAGGAAACTTGGCTAAGTTTTCTAATGACTTATGTCGTAGTGCATATGGAGAAGTTTTGGCTAAGACACTTTGTATTTGGAGTTCTGTTATAAGGAGTTGTGACACATTGGTGATTTTTTCTAGAATTTTCTAGACAGTTTTTATTTGCCGAATTTTTGCCTTTTTTTTAGCAGTTATGCTAAATGGAGAGAATTTTATAGTTTTTGACTATAAAATTGAGTTATTCTCTGGAGAATTGGAGTTATAATTGAGATATACTATTTGGAGTTATAATTGGAGGTATATATTATTTTGGAGTTATAATTTGAGATATAATATATGGGAGATATATTTTGGCCATTTTTGATATTTGCCAATGTGATAAGAGCTATGTTTAGTTCAATTATTTTGCAGCCATCTTTGTTGCAAATGGAGACACATATTTGGAGATTATGGGGCAATATTTGTGTGTGAGCTAGATGCCTTGAGAGCACATTTTTTTTGGAGATATATTTTTTTGGAGCCTTGTTTTGTTCCACATGGAGTTATTGGGGAAATAGAGGTAAATATTTTGTATTTGCCGAAATAGAGGTGATTATTCTTTATTCCTGGAGTGGTGTTGTTTTTTTTATTGACATATGGCTATTGGAGAAATAAGAGAGAAATATAAGGGGGTTGGTTAGTAACCAAATGGAGGAAATATTTTTATATCCGGAGTGGTGTTATTATTAATATGGTGTCTCATAATTATATGTGGAGTTGGAATTAATCTTTGGCGGGTGACCCTTTTTTTTTGTGGTTATGGAGTTTTTTCGAGACAAGAGAAGATTTCTGTGGTTCTTTCTCTTTGGTTTCGTGACTATTTAGAGGCGAGTGTCATTATTGCATTAAGAGTCCTATGGAGATGTGAGCATTTTTTATGTTCAAAAGTGTGTTATTCTTGGAGGCATATAATTTGGGGCAAAGTCATGTTGAGAGAATAAGTCTTTGAGACAAATGTTTGAACACATTAGTCATATTCTGGAGTTAATTTTGTGAAATGTGTCAGTTAGACCTTTTTCTGTAGAATCATGAGTTTCCAAACTTGTGTGTCTGACTAGACAATTTTTATGCTGCTGTTAGAGCATATGTCCGCAGGCGATTTTTCTGTTGACAAGCGATGTGATGAGCCGTGTGCTGATTTTTTTTCCTCTGATGATGATAGCTCAGAATTTTAGCAATATCTGGAAATGTTGACAATAGCATTTCACGAAAGCGCATGGGTAAGAGTTTGCTTTCTGGCAAATTCCATAACTTTACATGGAGCATTTCTTGGGGAAAAAGCGGGGTGTTATGCATATTATACATGTATTATGTATTTTGTGATTGGGGAAACCTACTTGTGGTTATCGTTATTTTTTTTTTCTTCCTTTACCTTGAGAGATGTAATTGGGGATTGAGCTTAAATAGCATTTTTTTATCAGGAGATGTGATTTTTCGGGAGTTGCTATTTACGTAAACGGGAGTTTGACATTAAGTCTCATTGTGATTAATTATTGAGCAGTAAAGGGGTTTTTGCTGTTAAACATCAGAGATTTTTGCTGATTTTGTGGGTTGTTCAGATATCAGAGCTTGAGAGAACATTTCTTGGGTCTGGGTGTGTTACGAGATTCTTTTTTTTTCCTTGGGCTCATTACGATTTTTTCTTTTTTTTCTTGTGAGCACATTCGAGTTTGAAATGTGAGTGCAGAAGTCCGTGGTGTTGCTGTGATTTCTGAGTTGTGTGTGTGCTGATGTGTGAGTTTGGAGAATTGAGTTGGAGAACTTGATGTTTTTTTTTCTTTGAGAGTTGTGATGATGACTTATGATTTAGTAGTCATGTTAAAGGGAGTTAATTGGGAGACGTTCAGTTAGTATTTCTGACTTTTTGAGATCATTGTTTGATAGAAGTAGTATGTCTGGGTTAGTTTTCTTGGATTGACCAGTGACTCGACTGACATACTAACACACCAAAAAAAGTAATTTCCCAACGCCAGCAATACGTCCACCAGCCGTGTGCAGAGAGGTTGCTGCCGTTTTTGGTGATTACAATAGTTCCATGATGGTGATCCCGAGAATTCTACAGCGTGTCTTTTGGGGATCTGCAGAAGTCGTGAGAAGTCTACTACAATGAAGGAGGCATTCTGTCTTCCTACCGTTGCTACAGTCTGCTACAGAAGCAGCTACTTGCAGACAAAGAGGAATATTCAAGAAATGCAGAAAAAATGAGAGAAAATGCGCCTAGTGTTATTTGGAGATATAAGAGTAACAGACTTTATTTTATAATGCCAGAGACGTGCAGTTATTACGTATATTTTATTTTAAGCCGGCCAGTGTGTTTTATATTTTGCTAGGCGGGGGCTAGCATGGGGTGGCCGAGCACTATAAGGCCTAGGGTTTTGATTAATAATATATTGTCCATGTGTTCTCTGTGACCTATGGAATGTGGAGAACAGTGAGAAGCAACGACCTGAGAGTAGCTGAACAATGAGTTTCTATGGGTGGCGTGAGATAAAAATGCTTAGTTGGACAAGTCAATGTACTGAGTTTATTAACTCTTCTCAAAGTGCCTTTGTGAAACTGGATGCAGCTAGAATTGTGAAGCGTTAACGAACTGTGTGTTCGTATGTGCGTGTGCGCCTCTTCCCTTTAATAGTTTCATAAGCAAGTCTATGGGGGGATTTTGATAGAGGGTCTTTGAGTGAAAGGCAAGATGCCGTGGTGCTCACCGGGGAGTTTTTGTAACATAGTGTTTGTGGTGTTCTGGTTGCTTAGGTGAGTGTTAAAAGTACTTTAGCCAAACACTGGCTTGTTACCTATTTGACATACTTGTGTTCATGTTCAATCTTTAGTCATTGATTGCTAAACTTATGTGTACTTACCGGGATGTGTTCTGTGTCTTTGAAACAGACGATTCTGGCAGTTCTGGCAGAACTGGCAATGGGACCGACAAAGAGTTCCCAGAGGGGTGTGGACTTTTTGGTGACTAATGATTACTATTAGACATTTTACTATTGGGGGGTAATTAAGTTAGTCTGTAGGACTTGATTATCCATTATTTATTCATTGTTAATAAATGTTAATGTTATGATGCGACTCTCTCATTTTCATTACCTGTTAGAATGGAGAGAAAGAGGTGGAGAGTGGAGAGAGAGAGATTGCTTAGAAAGAGAGGTGTCGGTGCTAGAGAGAGAGAGAGAGAGAGAGAGAGAGAGAGAGAGAGAGAGAGAGAGAGAGAGAGGCTGTGTGTAACACTGTGTGTTGGTTTGCCTTCCGTTTCGTGCCACACGCTTACCTAATGAATAATGGGGGGGGAATCTCCCCATTACATATTCTTTTAGATTTCACCACATTCTGAAGGAATAATCTAGAAGATGGGCTTTGCAGGAAGAATAGTTTCTTCTAGTATGCTATGTCCCTTGGTGAAAATCTTGTGCAAGATAAGTGTCATGCAGACAAGGGTCCAATACCTGGATATATTCTTTCAGATTTCCCACCAATCTGAATGAATATCCTAGAAGATGTGCTTTGCAGAAGGAAGAATAGTTTCTTCTAGTATGATATGTTCCGTTTTGAACACCTTGAACAAGGTATTTGTCATGCGGACAAAGGTCCAATATCTAGATATATTCTTTCAGATTTCCCACTAATCTGAAGGAATATTCTAGAAGATGGGCTTTGCAGAAGTAAGAATAGTTTCTTCTAGTATGCTATGTCCCTTGGTGAACATCTTGTACAAGATATTTGTCATGCGGACAAGGGTCAAATATCTAGATTTATTAGTTCAGATATCCCAATAATCTGAAGGAATAATCTAGAAGATGGGCTTTGCAGAAGGAAGAATATCTGCTTCTAGTATGCCATGTCCCTTGGTGAACATCATATACAAGATATTTGTCATGCAGACAAGGGTCCAATATCTAGATATATTCTTTCAGATTTCCCACTAATCTGAAAGAATATTCTAGAAGATGGGCTTTGCAGAAGGAAGAATAGTTTCTTCTAGTATGCTATGTCCCTTGGTGAACATCTTGTACAAGATATTTGTCATGCGGACAAGGGTCCAATATCTAGATATATTCTTTCAGATTTCCCAATAATCTGAAGGAATAATCTAGAAGATGGGCTTTGCAGAAGTAAGAATAGTTTCTTCTAGCATGCTATGTCCATCAGGGACCATCTTGTACAAAATATTTCTCATGCGAACAAGGGTCCAATATCTCAATATATTCTTTCAGATTTCCCCCCATTCTGTAATAATCTAGAAGAATGGTTATGCAGAAGGAAGAATAGTTTCTTCTAGTATGCTTTGTCCCTTAGTGAAAATCTTGTACAAGATATTTGACATGCGGACAAGGTTCCAATATCTAAGTATATTCTTTCAGATTTCCCACTAATTAGAAGGAATATTCCAGAAGATGGGCTTTGCAGAGGGAAGAATAGTTTCTTCTTGTATGCTATGTCCCTTGGTGAACATTTTGTACAAGATATTTGTCATGCGGACAAGGGTCCAATATCTAGATATATTCTTTCAGATTTCGACTAATTTGAAGGAATATTCTAGAAGATGGGCTTTGCAGAAGGAAGAATAGTTTCTTCTAGTATGCTATGTTCCTTGGTGGACATCTTTGTACACGAATTTGATATAAGGGGTCCAATATCTAGATATATTTCGGATTTCGGACTAATCTGAAGGAATATTCCAGAGATTTGCAGAAGATATATTCTTTCTAGTATGCTTTTTTTTGACCTAACTCTTGTCAAGATATTTGTCCATGTGGACGGAAGTCAAATATCAGATATATTCTTTCCGATTTCCACTAATTTGAAGGATTTCTAGATTGGGTTTTGCGAAGGAAGAATAGTTTCTTCTAGTATGCTATGTTCCTTGGTGAACATCTTGTACAAGATATTTGTCATGCGGACAAGGGTCCAATATCTAGATATATTCTTTCCGATTTCCACTAATTTGAAGGAATATTCTAGAATATGGGCTTTGCACAAGGAAAAATTGTTTCTTCTAGAATGCTATGTCCCTTGGTGAAAATTTTGTACAAGATATTTGTCATGCTTACAAGTGTCCAATATCTAAATATATTCTCTCCGATTTCCACTAATTTGATTGAATATTCTAGAAGATGGGCTTTGCAGAAGGAAGAATAGTTTCTTCTAGTATGCTATGTCCCTTGGTGAACGTCATGTACAAGATATTTGTCATGTGGACAAGGGTCCAATATCTAGATATATTCTTTCAGATTTCCCACTAATCTCAGGGAATGTTCTAGAAGATGGGCTTTGCAGATGGAAGAATAGTTTATTCTAGTATGCTAAGTCCCTTGGTGAACATTCTGCACAAGATATTTGTCATGCGGATAAGGGTCCAATATCTAGATATATTCTTTCAGATTTCCCACTAATCTGAAGAAATAATCTAGATGGGATTTGCAGTGGGAAGAATAGTATCTTCTAGTATGCTATGTCCCTTGGTGAACATCTTGTACAAGATATTTGTCATGCGGACAAGGGTCCAATATCTAGATATATTCTTTCAGGTTTCCCACTAATCTGAAGGAATATTCTAGAATATGAGCTTTGCACCAGGGAGAATTGTTTGTTCTAATATGCTATGTACAAGATATTTGTCATGCGGACAAGGGTCAAATATCTAGATATATTCTTTCATTTTTTCCACTAATCTGAAGGAATATTCTAGAAGATGGGCTTTGCAGAAAGTGGAATAGTTTCTTTTAGTATGCTATGTCCCTTGGTGAACGTCTTGTACAAGATATTTGACATGCGGACAAGGGTCCAATATCTAGATATATTCTTTCAGATTTCCCACTAATCTGAAGGAAAATTCTAGAAGATGAGCTTTGCAGAAGGAAGAATAGTTTTTTTCTTGTATGCTATGTCCCTTGGTGAACATCTTGTACAAGATATTTGTCATGCGGACAAGGTCCAATATCTAGATATATTCTTTCAGATTTCCCAATAATCTGAAGGAATAATCTCGAAGATGGGCTTTGCAGAAGGAAGAATAATTTCTTCTAGTATGCTATGTCCCTTGGTGAACATTTTGTACAAGATATTTGTCATGCGGACAAGGGTCCAATATCTAGATATATTCTTTCAGATATCCCCCCATTCTGAAGGAATAATCTAAAAGATGGGCTTTGCAAAAGGTAAAATAGTTTCTTCTAGTATGCTATGTCCATTAGTGAACATTTTGTACAAAATATTTGTCATGCGGACAAGGGTCCAATAACTAAATATATTCGTTCAGATTTCACACTAATCTGAAGGAATATTCTATAAGATGGGCTTTGCAGAAGGAAGAATAGTTTCTTCTAGTATGCTCTGTCCCTTGGTGAACATCTTGTACAAGATATTTGTCATGCAGACAAGGGTCCAATATATATATATATATTCTTTCAGATTTCACACCAATCTGAAAAAATATTCTAGAAGATGGGCTTTGCTGAAGGAAGAATAGTTTCTTCTAGTATGCTATGTCCCTTGGTGAACATCTTGCACAAGATATTTGTCATGCGGACAAGGGTCCAATATCTAGATATATTCTTTCAGATTTGCCACTAATCTGAAGGAATAATCTAGAAGATGGACTTTTCAGTAGGAAGAATAGTTTCTTCTAGTATGCTATGTCCCTTTGTGAACATCTTGTAAAAGATATTTGTCATGCAGACAAGGGTCCAATATCTAGATATATTCATTCAGATTTCCACTAATTTGAAGGAATATTATGAAATATGGGTTTTGCACAAGGAAGAATTTTTTCTCCAAGTATGCTCTGTCCCTTGGTGAACATTTTGTACAAGATATTTGTCATGCAGACAAGGGTCCAATATCTAGATATATTAATTCAGATTTCCACTAATTTGAAAGAATATTAAAGAAGATTGGCTTTGTCGAAGGAAGAATAGTTTCTTATAGTATGCTATGTCCCTTGGTGAACATCTTGTACAAGATATTTGTCATGTGGACAAGGGTCCAATATCTAGATATATTCTGTCAGATTTCACACTAATCTGAAGGAATATTCTAGAAGATGGGCTTTGCAGAAGGAAGAATAGTTTCTTCTAGTATGCTCTGTCCCTTGGTGAAGATCTTGTACAAGATATTTGTCATGCGGACAAGGGTCCAATATCTAGATATATTCTTTCAGATTTCCCAATAATCTGAAGGAATAATCTAGAAGATATGCTTTACAGTAGGAAGAATAGTTTCTTCTAGTATGCTATATCCCTTGGTGAACATCTTGTATAAGATATTTGTCATGCAGACATGACTGTATAAATTTGCAAGTCGTAAGACAAATGCAGTTTTGAAATCCTGTGAGCCATTCTTGACTGCTATGGGTTTCAGAGCCGATGGAAAAAGGTGAATGAGTTTCTGTATGGTGGATGGGCGGGGTAATACTTCGTAAAACGGTCTTTACCTTGCTTACGTAATGAATGTTTTTCGACTCTTGGCTCGTAAGCATTGGCCTTGGCGTCGGCTAGATAATTTTTACTCCATAAAAATTAAACCTATCGTGTTTAGGTTATTGATAATGCTGACAAAATTTGTGTGGTTGTAAAATATACATATGTCAACTTTCAGCTACATCCAATGCTTTGATAAGGAGCAAAGTCCAAAAAACAGTGTTACAGAGGATGTTTCTAAAGGCTTTACGTGTCTGTAGCCCACAGTTTATTGACGCTGAAATTAAAACTATTTATGATATTGCAATTAAACTTAAATACCCAAGGACTTTTGTAGATGTGGCATGGAAAAGAGCTAGAAAAACATTTTATTCAACTAATGACAAACTTGAATTTAGTAAGAATAACATTCTAAAATTACCCTATGATGAAAGGTTTTTAAATATTCCTAGAATTTTAAAGCTTTTTAACATAAATGTTGTTTTCAGTAATATTAATGTCAAGAGTTTAATAATCAAAAATTCTCCTAAAGATCTTCCAGGCTGTGAAATTCCTTGCAAAAAGTGTGATAAAGTCTATTACGGACAAACCGGTAAATCTCTTTCACAACGTCTCAAACAGCATCATTACTCTGTGAGAACTGGGCAAATATCGAATGAAGTATTCGTACATATGAGAGATTTAGACCATCCTATTAACTGGAGTCAAGCAAGAGACTTAATCCCATGTAATGACACAGTTAAAAGGAATATCATTGAATCTTGTTTCATCAAGTCAAATAATAGAAATGTTCTAAATTTAAGTCTTGGTTTATTTAAACTGATGCTTTCATTTATTTGAAAAAGTTGTAGATAAATATAAGCAACAAATTTAATATATTCAGTTTTTACATGTTTTGGACTGTAAAGAAACTTTGTAATTTGGGTTAGGGTCAATCTGTTTAGGTTTGTGACCGTGTGATATCCGATAATCCTGGATTATCTCTTTTAATTTTTACCCTTTTGACAATTAACCATCTGGTATTCTTGATCTTGTGTTGTACCTTGAGACCTTTTCTCTCCAATTGTACCTCATTAACTCCTTGACAATGTCTGAGTAAAGACGAAAAGAGCTTGGATTTCTGACAATCATTTCCTGCGGAATTCGCTTATATATATATATATATATATATATATATATATATATTATATATATATATATATATATATATATATATATATATATATATATATATATAATATATATATATATGACACATACATACATACACACACACATGCATATGCATACACACGTAATATATATAATATATATATATATATATATATAAATATATATATATATATATATATATATATATATATATATATATATATATATATATATATATATATATATAATATACTTATCTTATCTATCATTTTATTATCATTATTATTGTTATTATTATTATTATTATTATTATTATTATTATTATTATTATTATTATTATTATTATTATTATTATTATTATCTTTTGTTATTATTGTTATTATTATTAAAGATTATTATTATCATTATTATTGATGATGATGATGATGATGACGATGACGATGACGATGACTATTACTATTACTATTACTACCACTACTACCACTACTACTGGTTCTGCCACTTTTTCTACTAATACTAATACTGCTGCTTTTTAATACTTGCATTTGCAAAAGCAACTTCACCGGTTAATTTTTTGTAAGCTATAGCTGTTGGAATCAATGTAACAATTATAATTCATTCACATTTCTCTCTCTCTCTCTCTCTCTCTCTCTCTCTCTCTCTCTCTCTCTCTCTCTCTCTCCTCTCTCTCTCTCCTCTCTCTCTCTCTTAGTACATATAATATATATGTGCATATGATGTACATCGTGTGTGTGTGTGTGTGTGTGTGCATACATATAATTATTGTTATATGTGTACTGTATGTGTGCACGTTACATATATAAATGATAATCATAATTACATCCCAACCTCTATGAGAGATTTCTAGATCCGCCACTGTTATCAGATATACAACTGGTGTGAATTTGATCTTTTACGTATTGGTAAGTCTCACCCTAAGGTAGTCTTTCCTCAGGACTTCATAGATTTGTATAAGAATATCCTCCTTGAATTTATGAGAGTTGCTTAAAGAAAATTCATTTTTTAGTGAGAGGCTCAAGTAAAGGAACTAGAAATTTGGCAAGCTTATAACTAGGAGTGTTCACTGAGGAAAGAATGGGCCTTAATGGGACATTTTCTTTATGTATTTTGGGCAGCCCATACAAAACCCCATACGAAGACCCTGTAGGGAATAGTTCCTGATATGTATCATCATCAATTATCTTATTTTGTTTTAGCAACCTTAGAAACCTTACAATTTTGTCCTCTGGTTTAATGATATATAAATCTGGAGCACTTATTTTCTCAAATTTTGTATGATCCCATTAAGGCCCATTCTTTCCTCAGTGAACACTCCTAGTTATAAGATTGCCAAATTTCTAGTTCCTTTACTTGAGCCTCTCACTAAAAATGAATTTTCTTTAAGCAACTCTCATAAATTCAAGGAGGATATTCTTATACAAGATTTAGAATTATTTATGGTTAGTCTGGACGTTGAGTCACTTTTTACTAATGTCCCTGTAGGGGAGACGATTGACATTATTTTAAATAAGTTATTTATAGAGCCGGACTCTACTTTTCATAATTTTAGTCGTGAGTTTTTTAAACAGTTGTTAGAACTGGCCGTGCAGGACACGACTTTCATTTTTAATGGCTTTTTTTACAGACAAGTGGAAGGAGTAGCAATGGGATCCCCACTGGGTCCGACACTTGCTAATATTTTTATGTGCTCTTTGGAGGAGCGTATGTTTGATGATTGCCCCCTTAGCTTCTTGCCTCAGTTTTATCGTAGATACGTTGATTACACTTTCGCCTTATTCCGAAACAAGTTTAATGCGGAACAATTCTTAGAATTTGTCAATGCCCTACACCCTAATATCAGATTTACACTCGATGAAGAAGAAAATAACAAGCTTCCCTTTCTGGATGTTCTGGTGTCCAGGAACGAGGAAGGCTTCTACACGGGTGTTTTTAGAAAAAAGACTTTTACTGGGTTAGGTATCAACTTTTATAGTTCTTGCTTTTATAATTTTAAACTTAATACTATCTCAACTCTCCTACACAGGGCCTTTACCCATACCTTTAATTGGTTTACTTTTAATGAAGAAATTAACTGTCTTTCCCAATATCTTAAAAATAACTGCTTTCCAGACAAACTTTTGTTCAAAATGCTTAAGAAAATGCTTGATGCCCGATTCATAGAGGTGCCAACGGTTTTAACAGTCCCAAAATTAAAAATGTTTGCTAGCTTCCCTTTTCTTCATGACAACCTCTTCAGAAAAAAGTTCCTGGCAATTATTCAAAAGGAATTCTCGGCACTGAACCTAAAAATCGTCCCAAAAAAACCAGTAACTATCGGATCCCTGTTTAAGACGAAAGACCGCCTTAGTCCTCTTCTAAAATCTAATGTTGTATATAAATATACGTGCCCGAGATGTGATCACGGGACTTATGTGGATTGTACGAAGAGGTTACTAAAAGTGAGAATAGATTCTCACAGGGGCTTAAGTTTTAGAACGGGCAGCAGATTAACAAACCCCGAACAGTCAAATATCAGAGATCACTCTAAATTATGTAAAACATATATTAATGATAAGGATTTTATTATTATAGGCCAAACGCAAAACGAAAACGACCTAACAACCTTGGAATCCATTATGATAAAAAAGATAGTTCCGTCCTTAAATGCGCAATCCTCCTCTGTTCAGTTGTTTATTTTTATTTTTCTAAAAATTCTCTCAGTCACTGCCCGTCCTTTGCGAGGATAAGGTATAGAATAGCCTTACTGTTTTAGTGTTATATATTTATTTTTAATTTTTGTTTACACCCATATCGTAATTTTTGTATACTTTTTTCTGTAATTTTTAAATAATTTTAATGTAACTGTACTGTAGTTTAGCGCTCAGTATGTTTTTCTGTTTTAAGAGATTCATAAATTTTTAAATTTCTACATTCTGATGTTGATGTTCATTGAATTTAAATATTGCGTTAATTTTTATGAATTATGCAGTGCGTAGTTTTAATGTTCGTGTGTTTATCTTTAATTATAGCCTTGAGAATGCGACTATGAGTCGCGAAACGTCGGCGAAATAAATGTACCTGAGTACGATGCCTTTCCCTATGGTTCCCTGATGAATATATATAGATATATATATATATATATATATATATATATATATATATATATATATATATATATATATATATATATATATATATATATATATATATAAGCCCCAGGGTTGAAGTCCCTAGGCATACCCCGACCCCCATCAGACCCCCAACAGACATTATTTGATCACTGCGTTGTAATTACCGAAATTTAGATGCCTTTCGTAACTTGTCTCTTGATTAATCAAGATTTTCTGACCCATTTTCATTTCACGATTAAAAAGCCGAATATTTACATATCTTAATCATTATTATATGGAATTTTGAAGAGCATTCCCATTAATTTTATTCATGTGTCTATATCCAGTCATTTACCTGTTCATAACTTTATTTTTAATTAATACAGGAGGTATAAATAATCTTTATAGAAATTTCTGAAAATGAGCTAAAGTCTCACTAGCGAATGGGAAGTCGTTTATGAAGAGGCTTTGCAAAAAAGCCAAAAGATTTCAGCCTATGAAAGGAGGCGTTAGAAACATCGGTTTTGGTGTAGGCTTCTGATTGATCGAAGGAATTCCTCCCTTCCTCGCTTTGGAAGGCTCACTGGCTCAGCCTCAGTTTAGTTCTTAACTCGAACAGAAGTGGGCAGTGCGCAGACTCAGTGGACGTCTTTGTAAACAAATG
>NC_061093.1:1378312-1391895 GCF_015104395.2 Macrobrachium nipponense | reverse complement strand
GAGGCACTTTAATTTGTTTCTGCATTTAAATTAACTGTTCCCTGCTCTTGCAATTTGCATGTCACTGAATTATCACCATGAGTATTATTTCTTTCTTCCTGTTCCTAAGGGCTTTACGTGTCTGTAGCCCGCAGTTTATTGACGCTGAAATTAAAACTATTTACGATATTGCACTGAAACTTAAATACCTTAGGACTTTTGTAGATGTGGTATGGAAAAGAGCTAGAAAAACATTTTATTCAACTAATGACAAACTTGAATTTAGTAAGCATAACATTCTAAAATTACCTTATGATGAAAGGTTTTTAGATATTCCTAGAATTTTAAAGCTTTTTAACATAAATGTTGTTTTCAGTAATATTAATGTCAAGAGTTTAGTAATCAAAAATTCTCCTAAAGATCTTCCAGGCTGCATATATGAAATTCCTTGCAAAAAGTGTGATAAAGTCTATTACGGACAGACCGGCAAATCTCTTTCACAGCGTCTCAAGCAACATCAATATTCTGTGAGAACTGGGCAAATATCGAATGCATTATTTGTACATATGAGAGATTTAGACCATCCTATTAACTGGAGTCAAGCAAGAGCCTTAGTCCCATGTAATGACACAGTTAAAAAGAATATCATTGAATCTTGTTTTATCAATTCAAATAACATAAATGTTCTAAATTTAAGTCTTGGTTTATTTAAACTTGATGCTTTCATAATTAAAAAAGTTGTAGATAAATATAAGCAATAAAATTAATATATTTAGTTTTTACATGTTTTGGACTGTAAAGATACTTTGTAATTTTGGTTAGGGTCGAAATCTGTTTAAGTTTGTGACCATGTGATATCCGATAATCCTGGATTATCCCTTTTAATTTTTACCCTTTTGATAATTAACCATCTGGTATTCCTGATCTTGTTTGTACCTGAGGCCTTCCTCTCCAATTGTACTTTAGTAGCTCCTTGACGATGTCTGAATAAGACGAAAGCGCTTGGATTTCTGACTATCATTTTCCCGTGGTATTCGCTTATATATATATATATATATATATATATATATATATATATATATATATATATATATATATATATATATATATATATATATATATATATATATATATATATATATATATATATATATATGATATATATATATATATATATGAATATATATATATATATATATATATATATATATATATATATATATATATATATATATATAGATATATCTATAGATATATATATATATATATATATATATATATATATATATATATATATATATATATATATATATATATATATATATATATATATATATATATCTATATATCTATAGATATATATATATATATATATATATATATATATATATATATATATATATATATATATATATCTATAGATATATAGATATATATATATATATATATATATATATATATATATATATATATATATATATATATATATATATATATATATATATATATATATATATATATATATATCTATATATATATATATATATATATATATATATATATATATATATATATATATATATATATATATATATATATATATATATATATATATATATATATATATATATATATTATATATATTTATATATATATATATATGATATCTATATATATATATATATCTATATATATATATATGTGACGGTACTTACTTTCTTTACACAGATCTAAGGTAACGTGTGCCGGGTGGAGGCTGTACTTTGGGGAATTAGGTAAAGGGTTCTGTTAGGATGAAAAGAAAAATTAATTGATATGTTTCTTTGCATTAAGTTTGTCTTCGTTAGGGGTTCTTACACCTGTTTTCCACCTTCTGAGTTACTGGGCTCTTGGACTGATAAAACTTAATTGGCACTTGTTGCAATTACGAGTCTATAGGCACGAGGGAAATTTACTGAGTATTGATTGTCACTTTCACTGTCTTGATTGCTTCGCACACCACACTTTTGCACCTGTTCTTCTTCTGGGATTCTTCTGTCTTTCTCTGTTTCCACGGCCATGCCACTGCAGTTCTCCCTCAGGCTCCCCGGTTGTTCTCTCTCTTGGCTTTCTCTGTTCCCTCCCTTTTTTTCTCTGCTCCCTTTTCTGCCTGCTCTCTCTCTGTCTCGCCTTTTTGTTCAGTTGAAATCTCCTTAGCCCCGCCTTTGGATTTTTGGATTCTGACTGGGTGTGGCATTTTCTGAAAGACCTTTTGTCTCTTAGTGGCTACTAACTTCATACGAGACCGCCTTCCTGTCAGGTCTTCTACAGTAATTCGTAGGCTTTGAATTTGTATACGCCTCCTTCTTCATGTCCTGGCTTCTTTATGGGCGTATGCCCTTGGTAACCTCATAGGTCATTCGTTGATACCCCTTTTGGGCTGTCTTATGACCAACACTCATGCTTTTGATTCGTCGATACTAGAGGCCTACCTTTGGGAGGGTGGAGCTTTTAAGAATTTGGTACTTCCCTCTTTCTAACAACGGGTCATAGAATTCCTTTTTAACGTATGCCAGATGGCTCTCTCTGACCTGTTCACGAAAGGAACGCCGATTAGTCATAGGCGCTAATGAGAGTAGTTTCCAATTTCTCGAAGATGCCTGGGCGATATCGCTGGTCACTAATCGCTGGTACGGACAGAGGCTTTTTGGGGGAGATGAAAACCAGATGTCTAATGGCTAAAAGCCTAATGTTTGGAGTAACAAAATCCCTTCGCTAAGAAAAATCATTATCGTATCCCTTTTTCTCTTTCTCTTCTCTTATTATCTGTTTCGTGCCTTTTTCTTAAGTATTATTAAGTTATTGCCTTTTGGAATAACGACACTGTGCCACACTATTACAGTCTCGGCCCGCTACCTCGCTGACTCCGACAGCGTTATCTAAGCTGAAGCAAATATTATACCTACAAGAGGACTCCTAACTTATGCTTCTGGGAAATCATATTGAAACTTTGACTCAAAAACATCAAAAGTGAATGTGAACATGAGCAAATCCTTGATTAAGTAACGTTAAGGGCAACAATCAAAATTGAATGTAAACATGAATAAATTCTTGAGCAAGTAACATTCAGAGAAACATTAAACTGAATATGAATATGAACCAATACGTTGATTAAATAATATAAAAAAAAAGAATCATCAAAGTGAATTAAAATATGAGTAAATCACATTAAGAAACATGAAATTGAATGCAAACAAAACTAAATCACCAAAAAACAAGAAAAACTGAAAGTTAAACATACATAAGCCCTTGAGTCACATAAGTTATATAAATGCATGGTAGAAGCAAAAATAATGGTAACTATCCAAGTTTACAGTACATGATTGGTTCAGTCCTCAGTCCTATTCTATCTAGGTGGATATCGTCTTTCTTTTATGGAAAATAAATTTCGTTCTTCGTTGACGACACTTGATGGCTTCTTGTTTGCTGCGACCTGCTACTTGGTGACAAGTCCTTGGAGAAAATATCCTTGTGTATTTGTATGCAATAACAAGTGTGTCCTTGACTTTCTACTGAGATTGTGTATTGTGTTTATGCAAAATTTCATTGGACATTCTTACTGTAATTTCTGAGTAACCTTGTATATTAAACAATATAACTTCACTGCTTGATACTAAAACAAAATTGGCAACTCGGTTAAAGGAACCGGTTAGTGGTTAATACTTGTAGGTTTCTTCTACTGTGACAACAATTAGTAAGTTTTCACCAATCAATATCTTGTTAGTAAGTTTTCAACAAACTACTATCTTGTTAATGAGTCTTCATCAATTAACATCTTGTTAGTGAGTCTTCATCGATTAATATCTTATTAGTAAGTTTTCATCAATCAACATCTTATGGATTGAACAAAGTAAGTGTATTAATTACCCCTTCAAAATCATAATCATTTCTGAAACGAATTCTCTTATCTTAAAATCACTTAATGTCTATCTTAACCCGTCTTATTTATTCTTTTACTTCTAAGAATGTTCTTATGGAACGATTAAAAAAAACTTAATAATAACGTCCTTGAAATTCTTATACTGCGCATTGAAATCGTTTCTTACATACCCAAATAATTCCCTTCAAGTCAAATAAATTTGAAGTTAGTGCACGTAACTCAAAAAAAATTGCTACAAACCAACTAATTAAAGTAAGAATTGCAACAATAAAAGATTATTCCTAAGTCGACCGATGGCGGTAAACTTAGCAATAAAGAAATCAAATAAATACATGGGAATAATTGGATGAACTAATGGGTTTGTTCTTCGGTTTCACTGAAAAGTGACTCTTCTATTTCTTAGGTTATATCTAGTTCCTTCTTCTGGAATGTCTTCTGACGTCTCTGTCATTTCGGATTCTTCAATTCTTTGGTTCTCTTGACCTTGTCCTTGTTTATCCAAAATTCTTCTTCTTCTAATGATTCAGCATATGTGGAAGGCATTTGGTTATTCATTTTCTTAACCTTTATCTTAGTTTCTTGTACGTCTACGACCTTGTATGGTCCTGTGAATTTTGTGGCTAACTTATAATTAATACCACTTCTTACTTCCTTCTTAATATAGACTTCATCTCCGTTTCTTGTAGTCTACAGGCCTTAATCCTTCTTGATGCTTCTCTATCATATTGCTGGGCTTCTTCTAGATTCTTGTGCAGTTGCTTGTGGATTACTTTAAAGTTCCCGATTCTTATCTTCATGATATCTTCAGAGTAATTAGGCTGTACTGGCTGATTCAGCCATGCATAAGGTAATCTGGGTTCATATCCCATCAAAGCTTTTTATGGAGTTGCTCGAGTACTCGTATGATGCCTTGCATTTAATGATAATTGGACTAAAGGTAAATTGGACGTCCCAGTCAGGATCCTGTCCTACTGTGTGACGCAATACGTCTAAAACCTTCCTGTTATTCCTTTCTACTAAGCCATTACTAGCTGGGTGATACGGCTGTATCGCTACCTTTTCTACCTTAAAGGCGTTACAAATTTCTTGAACTAATGAGTTGTTGAACTCGGTCCCATTATCAGAAATAATGAGCTGTGGGGCAGAATATCTGCAAAATATCTTATCGAAGAGAGCGATTGCACAATCCTTGGCACTTTTACTAGTTAGTGGTACCAACTCTGTATATCTCGTGAGCGCGTCGATACATACTAGTATATTCTTATTCCCTTTACTCGTGGTATGAAGGATTAGTGATAAGATCAATAGATACTCTTTCGAAAGGAGTCTGTGGGATAGGATATTTCCCTAGTGGTACTTCCTTGTCTGTTCTTCCTTTGTAGCTGTTGCATGTATTGCAGCTCTTTACATAATTACTAACATCTTTGTGAATTCCCTTCCAATGGAAAGTTCTTTGAATTAATCTAATTGTCTCATCCCTTCCTGGGTGAGCTCTCATGTCATCGTCGTGCATTAGCTCAGTGACTTTGTTTCTTAGACTCTTAGGTACTAACCTTTTGTGCAGTACACCTAGAAATTGACCAAATGGGTCATATTCGTGACACATCCAAATTAATACGCCATCTATGTCCGTTAATGCATCTGTGGGACATCCAACCTTCCTACCTAGTTCGGTTAATTCTTGTTGGCTGTGTTTTCCCTTCGTTTTCTAACGTATTTGAACAGTTCCCTTATATCTTCATCTCTTTCTTGTTCTTTTATGAAATTTTGCCAAAGGGGGGGCCGGGAAAGCTCCTCTGTATAGTGCATGGTGAGTACATTTACGTCATTGCACATTGTTTCATTCTTTTCTTCTTCTTGAATTATCATATTTATACTATCACCTTGTGACACATATCTTGATAATGCATCTGCTACCTTATTCGTCTTCCCAGGGACATGTTCACCTCTATATCATAATCTTGGGCTGTCATGAACCAACGGGCTCTTCGTCCAGAAAAATTAGGGTTCTTTAGCATTTCTACTGCAGCTGAATGATCCGTGAACACGGTTATCTTGTAACCAAAAATGATATATCTGAAATGCTTTAAAGCGTCTATAATAGCTAGAGACTCGAGGTCTGTTACTGAGTAGTTCACTTCTGAGGGCTTTAATTTCCTACTGTAATAAGCTATGGCATTATACTTATTATCTTGTTTTTGCATTAAACATGCTCCTATACCAATGTGGCTTGCATCCGTGGCTAAAAAGAATTCTTTGCCAAAGTCTGGGAAGCTAAGTACTGGGGGGTGTGTTAATCTTTCTTTCAATTCATCAAATGCTTCTTGCTGCTTGTCTGTCCATATAAATGATACGTGTTCCTTTAAAAGTTCAGTTAGTGGAGCTGATATGACTGCAAAGTTCCCTACGAACTTGCGGTAAAAACCTGCTAAACCCAAGAATGACTTTACGTCCTTCTTGCACTGAGGTGTAGGATATTCCTTAATTGCCTTAATCTTTTCGTCGTTTACTTCTACGCCCTTTTCACTTAGTGTATGCCCAAGGTAGTCTATTTTCCTTTTAAGGAAGTTACACTTCTTTAATTTAAGCTTCAGGTTGGCTTTTCTTAATCTCTTTAGGACTTCTCTGACTAAGTCTATGTGTTCCTCTATAGTGTCTGTTGCTATTACCAAATCATCTATGTAACAGTGTACGACCTTGCCTAGTAAATCGCCCAAAATTTTATCCATTAATCTTACAAAGTTACCGGGCTTGACTTTAGACCAAAGGGCATTCTTACATACTGGTATCTGCCGTTACTAGTGGAAAAAGCAGTTCAAAGGTTTCTTTACTTCTTCGTCTAGAGGAATTTGCAAGAATCCTTGCAATAAATCTATTGTGTGAAGTATCTCTTGGACCCTATAGTGGCGATAGATCTCGCATTGACGGCATTGGATAAGGATCATTTTCAGTAATTTGGTTCAATTTTCTGAAATCCACAACTATTCTATAAGTTTTGTCCCTTTTAGGAACTAGCAAAAGTGGAAAAGACCATGGGGATTTAGATGGTTCTATTATTCCTTGCCTATTCATTCTTTGTACTTCTCTTTCAATGATCTCCTTCTGAGAATGTGCTACTCTATAGGCTGGTATGTAAATTGGCTTGGTGTTTGATGGAATGTCTATCTTGTGCGTTATTTCGCGTGTATTTCCCAAGGTGTCGCCGTCTAGAGCGACTATATCCTGATATTCGCACAGTAAGTCTATGAATTCCTCTCTAACATGGTTTTCCTTAATGTCCTTTAAATGAAATCCTATCTTAGCTCTTCTCAGTTTTATGTCCTGAGCGTAATTTTCATTTCCTTTACTGATCGCGGCTACCGTGTTTCCCTTTCTACAACTCGATAGGTATGGAGTATACTTCTGCTAGGCCTATCTCTGTACCTGGTGTTAATTTAACCTTTCCTCCTCTGTTATTCGTAATCTGTAACGCTATTTTGCTCTGTCTGACTTCATGTAAACTAGAAGAATAATGTATTCCATTTACTTGCGACTTTTCAGTAAGCGTGAGAATTTCCTTCCCTTCAAAAATTGGGTTTACTGTACATTCTACCCAAGTACTTTCTCCTGGTTTAAGTCTTAATTCCCTTTCTAACTTTAAATAAGTGCATTGATTTGATTCTAAGAGGTTAATGATCTGTTGTGAACTCGTGATGCATTCTGGATATCTTCCCTCTGTCTTATCCTTCTTTAAGATACCTTTCAGTGTGGGATTCTCTGTAGTCTGGGTTCTTTTTAATAACTTGCATATGGTATTCTAGAAATCTCACGACCGTTGTTAATCACTAGTTGTTCTCTAGGGGGCATCAATGCTTATCCCTTGTCTAGCCATAGTTGGATAACCTATCAGCAAATGAGCAAAAGCTAATTGTATATCTCTGGCTACCAGAACATTTTCTCTTAGAGCAATTCTTCCTAGCCTAAATGGAAAATCTAACTGTCCAATTACGTGGATATCATTGCCCTGGACGTCTGTGGATTCTACAATCTACGCTGGATTCAAACTTAAGTGAGAAAAATACAATCGATACACCTTTTCTGACATTATATTCTTAGGACTTCCTGTATCAAGAATGTAATAATAGGTTTCTCTAGACCGAACATGTGCGGGAAATAATGGTCTATAATTATATTCATTCCCTACATCAACTTTGCTAACCTGTGTAGCTGGGCTTAGCCTTGACATTCGGACGTTCTCTCTGTTATAGAGGAAGATTCATTGTACCAGTAAGCAGAAAATTTCCCATTGGGTCGTCTCGACATTGACTGAACTGGTTGATACCCTATACTTGCTGTTGGATTAGCATATCTATTTGGGCGGAATCTCTATTTCCTCTAACTGGGGGAGATTGACTATTGGTTCTACTTCTGCCTCTCGACGATCTTACCTCTAGGAGCTGAAACAAATTTATTTCTGCATTCTCGAGCACTATGTCCTGTTCTTTATGGATGGAAGACAAAGGCTATCCCTCGGCAGTCACTGGCATAATGTCCTTTCTTCTGACAGTTATAACACTGACTGTCGAAAATCCTCCTTGAGAAGATTTACCTGGCATCTTATTCTGATTTCTAGATGGTGTCCTAGATCTATTTGGACCTCTTTCCTTTTGTCCTATAGCGACTAAAGGTCTGTATATAGGATTCCTTCAGGTCTTCTACCTAGGATTTTTGTTTCTTCTTCAATCTCTGCTACATCACGGATGTCTCCCACTTACGTGTCATCCTTGCAATAACTTCCGTAGGCAGGCTTCCAATCATTATTGCTAGTCTAAATATTTTTTTAACATGACCCATTAGCATTTTTTGCTTGCCTCTTCTACCTCTATCCAACCTGTGGATTCCATGAGTTACCCCATTCATTATATTGTTATACAACTGAGAGCTAAACTCTTGATAACGTCTTTCGTCTAACTTAAATTGACGCACTATCCTTGCCAAGCTAGTAACTGGATCTCTTTCACAAAAAATGGGAATAAAACCTTCCTAAAATACCGTTCAATTCTTCCCAATTCTTAAGATCTCGGTAAGTCTCGGAGTGGACGTACCGTTCTAAGTCTCCTCCGGCTTCCAAATCAAGATGACTCTTGCTTCGATAAGCTTTTCTCTATCTGTCGCCCCGTTATGCTATATAGGCGTGTCTCCACCTGCTCTATCCAGTTCTCTAAGTTACAAGCTAACTGACCATCCTTTCTTCCGCAAAATTTAGCTATGTGATTAATTACATGTCCCTTATGTGTTCCCATTACTGCTGCGTTCGAATTCGCGGACTGTGTACCTTCCGGCATGGTTAATTTCTTTGTTTGACTTCTCGTGAGCACAGGCGTTCTTACGTTCTGATAAGGAGTCGGTCTCCCTTTGACCATCGACTCGTTAATGGAAATTTTCTTAAGTACTGAGTATCATTAAAAGTATCAAATTATGACAGTAATATCCCGGAGAGAAAATGATAATAACAATAAACTGTTTTTACTTAAGTATTCGATTACCCCCCAAAAATAAAAGAATTTCCCCAGAAACTATTCTCAAAGTCTTACGTTACCGATAAGCGATTCTTAAACAACAACAAAAACCCTCTTAACAGTACTGGTAAAACGATACTGAACTGACCATAAAGTGTACGCTAACGAGAGACCTCCCGTGAATTACCCTTGTTATCCTAAACAAACAAAATAAAAACAAGTAAACATTCATTCGACGTAACGAATAAAAGTAAAAAGCAAATACTAAAACAAAAAAAAAAAACAAAGTACAAGAAATCACAAAACAACCAAAATCACAAAAAAATAACATAAAATGACACAATCAAAATTCCAAAAATTAAAAATTTAAAAGTTATTGGTTGAGTAAAATACAAATGTTCGGGAAAAGGTCTTAGTAGCTGATTAGTTATAATTAGTAAAATGAAGAAATATAAGAGTTTTCGTTGCCAAAAAAAAAGTTCAGTGAAAATCTTTTAATCTTGAAATACCAGAAATTGTCTAACTGAAATGTTAATCGCGTAATTTACTTTTAATAGAGTTTAATGTTATGTAAGTGTGGGGGCATTTATTTGGACTTAACTTCTTTCGTCGTCTTCGACACCCGGGTTTACGTCTGACCGCTTGCGTTCGCCTACCAGCGCGTTGAATGATGCGTTGTTACGTCTGCGGGAAGGGGACTTCTCTCTCTCTCTCTCGATTGCGTTGACTGTTGCGTTTTCGGGATCGTTTTCTTTCCTCTTGATATTTTTCTTCATGCTTTCGACATCTTGTTCTTCTAGTGGAACGACTGTTCTTGTTCTTCCAGAGTGGAGTTTTTACTTTCGCAAAGTGTGGGTGGCTTTTGGAGTCGCTTTTATTGTTACAACTCGGTAACTGTCCTTGTATTTGGGGAAGCACTGGTAACTGTCTTTGGGGAGAACTTCGATTTTGAGTGGCGTGAATGGATTGAAATCTCTTATGCCGACACTAAACTTTTGATTTCTGTTTTTCTCGGCCGCTGTCTTTAACTGTCATTCGTGTATTCGTATCACGTCGCTAATCACCATTTCTTTACTATCTCTTTTGTCTCTTCCTATCCTTACCACTCGACATCAATTAATCTTGTCACTATATCAATCTTTATCTCATCGTATCCCGTCGCTCTGCCACCAATTTATCTGTGACGGTACTTACTTTCTTTACACAGATCTAAGGTAACGTGTGCCGTGGATTGGCTTGTACTTTGGGGAATTAGGTAAAGGGGTTCTGTTAGGATGAGAAATTAATTGATATGTTTCTTTGCATTAAGTTTTATTCTTCGTTAGGGGTTCTTACACACTGTTTTCCACCTTCTGAGTTACTGGGCTCTTGGACTGATAAAACTTAATTGGCAACTTGTTGCAATTACGAGTCTATAGGCACGAGGGAATTTTACTAAGTATTGATTGTCACTTTCACTGTCTTTGATTGCTTCGCACACCACACTTTTGCACCTGTTCTTCTTCTGGGGATTCTTCTGTCTTTCTCTGTTTCACGGCCATGCCACTGCAGTTCTCCCCTCAGGCTCCCCGTTGTTCTCTCTCTGGCTTCTCTGTTCCCCTTTTTTCTCTGCTCCCATTTTCTGCCTGCTCTCTCTCTGTCTCGCCTTTTTGTTCAGTTGAAATCTCCTTAGCCCCGCCTTTGGATTTTTGGATTCTGGACTGGGTGTGGCATTTTCTGAAAGACCTTTTGTCTCTTAGTGGCCGCTAACTTCATACGAGACCGCCTTCCTGTCAGGTCTTCTACAGTAATTCGTAGGCTTTGAATTTGTATAACGCCTCCTTCTTCATGTCCTGGCTTCTTAGGGGCGTATGCCTTGGTAACTCATAGGTCATTCGTTGATACCCCTTTTGGGCTGTCTTATGACCAACTCTCATGGCTTTTGATTCGTCGATACTAGAGGCCTACCTTTGGGGAGGGTGGAGCTTTTAAGAATTTGGTACTTCCCTCTTTCTAACAACGGGTCATTAGAATTCCTTTTTAAACGTATGCCAGATGGCTCTCTCTGACCTGTTCACGAAAGGAACGCCGATTAGTCATAGGCGCTAATTGAGAGTAGTTTCCAATTTCTCGAAGAATGCCTGGGCGATATCGCTGGTCACTAATCGCTGGTACGGACAGAGGCTTTTTGGGGGAGATGAAAACCAGATGTCTAATGGCTAAAAGCCTAATGTTTGGAGTAACAAATCCCTTCGCTAAGAAAAATCATTATCGTCCCCTTTTTCTCTTTCTTTCTTCTCTTATTATCTGTTTCGTGCCTTTTTCTTAAGTATTATTAAGTTATTGCCTTTTGGAATAACTTTTTACACTGTGCCCCAAGATATTATGATATATGCCTATATATATATATATATATATATATATATATATAGTATAAATATATATATATATATATATATATATATATATATATATATATATGATACGTATATATCACTGTATATATATATATATATATATATATATATATATATAGCCTACTACTATACATATATCTAATATATATATATATATATATATATATATCATATATATAGTATATATATATATATATATATATAGTATATATATATATATATATATATCTATATATATATATATATATATATATTATATATATATAATATATAGATATATATATATATATATATATATAATTATATATATATATCATATATATATAGATATATATAGATATATATATATATCTATATATATATATATATATAGAGATATATATATATATATTATAGATATATATATATATATAATATATAGATATATATATATATCTATATGATGTATATATATATAGATATATATATATATATATTATATATATATATATATATATATATATATATATATATATATATATATATATATATATATCTATATCTATTATATATATATCTATATATATATATATATGATATATATATATAGATATAGTATATATATATATATCATATATATATATATATATATATATATATATATATATATATATATATATATCCTATATATATATATATCTATTATATATCTTATATATATTATATATATATATATATAGAATATATAATATATATATATATATATATATATATATACTATATATATATATATATATATATATATAATATATATATATATATCTATATATATATATATCTATATAATATATATATATATATTATATATATATAAAATCTATATATATATATATATATATATATATATATATATATATATATATATATATATATATATTATATAAATATCTATATATATATATATATATATATATATATATATATATATATATATATATATATATATATATATATATATATATATATATATATATATATATTATATATATATATATATATGATATAGTATATATATATATATATATATATATATATATATATATATATATATATATATATATATATATACATATATATATCTATATATATATATATATATATATATATATATATATATAGACTATACCACAAAGGAAAAATAAACGAAGGAGTATCTGAGAGACCTTTCGATGTTAAACGTTCCTTTTAACTTTTTAACCAAGCGGCAAAAACTGACATACATGGGGAAAAAAGATAATACAAGAGATTCGTATAACTGACAGATAGGGATTATAAAGAGATAGTACCTAGATCCGACACACTGGAAGAATGAGTAACCTTCCCAAACAAGCATAAACAATGGGTGCAATTAAAGGTTTAAGACAATCATCTCAGATAAGAGGACAAGACAATTAAAGGATTATAGGTGACAGCTATTCAGAACTTGGTAAACAAAACCATATTCACAATACATATTCACAATACATGTCAGACATACATTACAACGAAGATAGCTCTAGGGCAACTAATTTTTATTTGAGTCTGAAATTATATCTTTGAGGTCATTCTTAAACATGTTACAAATTCAAGGGTCTAAATGAAAAAGGCCACGACTAACATTGAAATTACAATGAAAAGTAAGTTGTATTAAAGGAGATGCTAAAAGATTTCGTGATAAGACATCTCTTGACCTTGCAATTACTGAACTACCAACCCAATTTATTCGGTGGTTGTTTTCACTTAAATGAATGAATATTGCATTAAGTGAAAACA
>NC_061093.1:1340812-1373312 GCF_015104395.2 Macrobrachium nipponense | reverse complement strand
TGTGCAAAGCAAAGCAAATACCACGTAATTAACTCCAGCGGGGGAGAGAATGATGTTGGGTCATTCGTATCAACATCCTTTGAATCAAATAAGAAATTTAATCATTTACAAGATCATTGCGAGGATTTTCCTATGAACCACACGACCGAATCCAAAAAATCAGTGCAGGTCCCCGTAGACTTCCAACAGATACATGCTATCATTAGTGAAGATGAATTACGTCCTACATTGCATGCAGTAAATTTAGAGCACCGACCCTTCACACTGTTTTTTTATTCCGGTAGTCCACGTAATATCGTGGATCTGCGGACTCATCACATTTTGTTTTCGAACTTCCCTATAGAGAAGTCCGGAGTGAGGCTCTCGGGTATTGGAAATAATGAATTAAATGTAGTAGGAGTAACTCATATTCAGTACAAGGTCGGTAAGCGCACGTTTACCGATACCTTTATTGTTGTACAAAACATTGATATGTATCCAGCTGTAATTATAGGATACCCATCTATGGGCATTCAAAACATTACCTTTGCCCCTGCCAAACACGGTGTGTATATCAAAGGAAAATTCTATAAGTCTTCTAACACCTTAAAATCAGTTTTGGACAAAAAATAAAAAAGGAGACAAACAACCAAACAGTAACGTACATTGAAGAACCAATCACTTGTCTCATGAATCAAGACATTATCCAAGCGACCCAACAGAATCCTCGCACACCCGTAATAGCAGCTTGCATGCAAAATCTCGAACCGAACGTAACTTCTAATATATTAGTGCATGTAAAGAAAACTTTGCCGGAATCTGAAATGTTAATCCTTTCCGACACTGAAAATTAACAGATTGTCAGTAACACAAGCAATATACACTAGGGATGCCAACTTCGAACAATTTCGAGCTAAAGGAACTACTCTCAATATGTCACATCAGGTGCTAATTATCAAACCCAAAATCCTATAATAATAGGAAATAATCTCTCCTCTGATTCAGCTTGATAATATTATATTATTACTTTATAATGACAGGTTTGAACTTCTTGTCATGTTGGCCATCCTGCATCTCCCACGAAGGCCAAGAGGCAATTAGAATTGTGTATATGAAACCAGAAGGAACGTTGTCTAGAGTTTGTATAATTCAAAATATTCAGTATCCTTCAGGAATCTTCCTGCTTAAGCACCAATTTTATAGTAGGTATATAATATCATTCCATCGTATTGACTTTGTATACATATGTTGACACAGAATTTATACTTTGTTTTGACAAAAGAAAAGAAAAATGACATAGTTTCCTTTTCAGTGACTAAGAGAGAGAGAGAGAGAGAGAGAGAGAGAGAGAGAGAGAGAGAGAAGTGGTCGAAGGGCGTCAGTCGTCCTATGTAGGTTCCCAAGGTCCTCCAGCTGTTTCTGGATACCATCGAGGAGACATATTCGATTACGAAGCGTTTATCCATCGGCCTCGACTGCGTGATGAAGTGGCATCAATATTCTGATTTCTCCCAGTGTGAATATTGGCCTTTTATTATTAAGTATCGCTGAGCCAGAGAAGCAAGTTGTAAGAAAAATAGAAAATATACTATATTACATTAATTAGCTGAATTCTGCCATATTATTATTATCATTATTATTATTAACAGTTCCTGTAGCAATTAGTTTATACATTCTTCTCTGTGCGTTTTATAACCTCATCATCATCATCAGCTTGTTACAGATATATATGTAAATGATGTTTCCTTGGGTCATACCAAGATGGTCCCATGACACAGGTGGACGAATGCAGATGATATGAGGTGCAAACACGTGTTAAAAAGCAGACGCGTTTGGGGCTGGGGGCCAGGGGCGGGTGAGTGTTCAGAGTTGCCTCTGGCATTAGAGGCATCGGGATCTTCTTTGACATAATGCAATTCCATTATCATCCTTAATAAGAAACAAGTAAAAAATGCGCAGAAGTTTCTTTGGCGCAATCGAGTTTTCTGTATGAGCCGCGGCCCTTGAGGCTTTCAGCAACGACCCAGTGGTGAACCATCCTATAGCTTTAACCTTATATAGAATTAACACTACTGGGCTTAGAGGGCTGCAATTTGGTATGATTGATAATTAGAGGGTGGGTGAACGACGCACCAATTTGCAGCCCTCTATCCTCAGTAGCTTTCAAGATCTGGGGACTGACAGAAATGCGCAGACGGGAAAAAGTGCCGACGGACAAACAAAGCCTTCGGAAGGAAGGAAGGAAGGGAGGAACCCACATCACTCAAGATGGTCGAATTTAGTGGCTGCGACCTTCAAGCTTTCAAGTCATCTCTGAAGTCAGCGTCTTCATTGGGGGATAAGAAAGGTAATTGAAAGGGAAACAGCTGGGCATCCATCATTACCAATTGCGGATATAACCAAATCATATACTATGAGTAACAAGATAGACTAATTAAAATGGTTATTTATTCACAATATAGCATGTCATGCCCTAAGATTTATTTTGTCTCCTCAAACGCAAATGGGTGTTAATGTCTCTCTCTTCCTAATTGTATGGAGAGAGAGAGAGAGAGAGAGAGAGAGAGAGAGAGAGAGAGACTGGTACACACAAAAAGAACAATCAAGTATTCATCCAGTTATGCGAGAATACCGTAATATCTTCCCATCCAAATGATCCCATTGATGTATATTTTGAAAATATGCATATTATATATATGAAAGTTGGTGATGACTCGATTTCAAGCAAATCTGGAGCGATCCTCCAAACTACAAATTCAAAATTAACTTCTCCCCAAATAACGATAGCAATCATACTCGTCCATTACTAACTCTAGAGATAATTATGACGCGCAATTTCCCTGATTCCTCCTCAAACCCTCGTTCAGAATGTGCTCCTGAACACATTACCAAGCGCCACCTTTATTATGGTTGAGAATCGCATTGAATGTAAAGAGATTTCCACCCCTAATGTTTCCTTATCGATAGTACTATTACATGCCGTGAATTGGGCAAGCTAATATCCACCATAGTTTTTTGGGGGGCCGTAATAAAGCATCAGAGAGAGAGAGAGAGAGAGAGAGAGAGAGAGAGAGAGGTTGGGCGGGAGCAGCTTGGGCTCCACAACTACGTGGCAGACCGACCAGCAGCAACCATTCGCTTCTGTTCAAATTTGGTGTTAGTTGGGTCAGTGGTGGGGAGTTTTCTCTGAACTTAATCATTAATAACGGGGAAAGTATTACGTCTACAATGAGTTTTGACAACGTAGACTCAACGGAAGCGTTTTTGAGGCCGGATATAGGGTGTGGAAAACGGCAGAAACTGTGGTACTTAAGGTCGAGTTTTTTTTTTTTTTTTTTTTTTTTATGATCTGCAGCCACACTGTCTAGTTTAGGGGAGACTTCTGCGATCTGAGTGAGGCACCGTAAGTGCTAAGGAAAAGTTGTTCTAGGGACTGAAGTAACTTGGCAAGATTAGGTAAGTGAATCCATCATATTTTTATTTTATTATTATGGTTTTTTTCTCTTGCCTTTCCATCCGTTACTGAATAATGTATGGAAATACCACTAAAGTAGGACACGAGGCACATTTTGCGATTTATTGGAGTTGGAATTGGATTGAGTGGTTGGTGCCAGCAGGCTCAAATCTATATGCATCGTAACGACAAGTTTGAACGTGTAAACAAGGTTCCAAGAAATCGTTACAATCTAGCTCATTTTCAGATTGAATGCTGAAGTGTGAAGTTTGGTGCGCAAGAGCTAATTCGAAATATAAACTTAATGCACAGTGATGGCGAATTCTAAGCAAACTCCTCATGAGTTCTTAAGCGAATTCATTGAACTTTATCGGAGTTTTCCGTGTTTGTGGAAGATCAAGTCCCACGCATACTCTGATAGGAACAAAAAGGACCTATGCAGAACTAGTGAAGAAATACAAAGAGTTTGATCCTTTAGCTGAAAGAAACACTGTTGTCAAAAAAATAAATGCACTATGAACTGTTTACAACAAAGAGAAGGCAAAAGAGACCACCTCCTTTTTGATGTTCGTTTTTTTCTTGATCTTTCTCCCACTAAACACATCCCAAATGCAGACCACCATAATGTTTCTTCCATGACGGTCAAGTAAAGACTAAAAATATTGGATTAAAAATCGTTGCATGTAAACGCTCTTTCAATCATCCAATAGATCGTTACTATCTCAGTGTTCAACAAATCGCTACAATTTATCGTAGCATGTAAACCGTGCTTTACTTGCACTAGCGCCATGAGTGAATTAGCACGACCGTCTACACGCTCCGATTTTGTTCCCCAGGAAAGTTTCCCCATAGTGTGTGAAAATTGTTACGTGAATTATCGAGATTTCACAAACTATTATTACGGGCCTATAGAAAGGCTCGTAACTTTTGCCCAAAATCACGGTTTAATCAAGAGTGAACATATTTGCCCGACTTGTAAGGAAAAGTGCCATCTTAACTTGAAGAAAAAAGCCTTTCGGTGCGATAAAACTTATGTAAGGTCATCTATTTCCTGTATATATTTTGATTATCGTGTGAAATATGCTGGAGTATTGTCTCTCAGTTAGCCTAATGGCCGCTCAGGGAGGCGAAGACCCCCCCGCGCGGCCTAGGTAGGGGTACGGCGCTCTAGGTTAAGTTACGTGGTTTGTTTGGTTAGGTAGTGCCCTGGAAATCACTTTTCTTCTGCTCCCCCCCCCCCCCCCCCCGCCCCCCCCCCCCCCCCCCCCAAAAAACCTCGGTTCCCACTGGGGTCCCCCAAGATTGTTAGATGGGAACAAGGGTATAACTGCTTGATGCCACCAATATTAATGATCAGTTTAAGCATAGTCAATAAAAAATACATCGGAAAAAATATATATTCTTCTGCTAACAAGAGACGGAGCTCTCCTTTAGATTTACCAAATATACAATATATAAGGGGGAGTGGAAGGTTAAATCCAAAAGTTGTTACGTGAAGGATTTGTAAGGCTCTCTCTCTCTCTCTCTCTTCTTGTTTTATATAACAATTCTCTTCACCAATTCCCCCAACACTGCCTCCACCACTTCCTCTCCCACCGCGGGAACTCCATAAACTTACCAAGGTTTACTTTTCATTTGCATTTCCTAAATTGAATGATTATTTATAGCATCAACACTTTCTCCACCACCTCACTCCAACACTTCCTCCCCCAGCTGGGAACTTTACTCTCTCTCTCTCTCTTCTCTCTCTCTCTCTCTCTCTCTCTCTCTCTCATGTAAATTTGGTCCGTTTCCAAAGGGAGTTGTTTTTTGTTACATTATAACCTAACCTGTTGTGTGTGAGAGAGAGAGAGAGAGACTTGCACAGATGTTTTGCCTGATCGGTACTTCAAACAGTAAGGCTCGTTATTTGTAGCTATTTATATTTTTCTTCTCAACGTAATGCAACATTGTGTTCAGATGTTGACAAAAACGTGCAGAAGTTCTTTTTATAATTGGAGAGAAGGAACCATTTTTTTTTTTTTTTTTGTGGGGGAGTTGTTAAAGGTTGTGGGCGGGGGGGGGGGGGGGGGGGGGGAGTGGAATGGCTCGTTCAGCCTTGTATCAAATGGCCCAGATTTCGGTTGGGTTCTGCTGACAGCTACAGTAACCGATGTTGGTCTATAAATGTTGTGTACAGGTACCCATTAGGGTTTGACATAGATTATTCCTACTTGTTTATTTATAGTTCTCTCTCTCTCTCTCTCGTGCGCGGTAGTATTAGTATTGGCAGCAACTGTACAGGTTTATCGAGTTCCGTGCCTTCCTACTCTCTTATCCAAAAAGTGAATGTAAATATACTTGAGAATGTTGTTAAATACAGAGAGAGAGAGCACGAACCCTATGTAAAAACAGCACCTTTCCACCCACTCAGTTGTTATATCCAGTGAGTGGTTCCTATAGAATGTAATTAAAGTGCCTTGCTTTTCATGGGATATTTTTTTATAGTTTACCGACTCTCTCTCTCTCTCTCTCTCTCTCTCTCTCTCTCTCTCTCTCTCTCGTCAGCAGAGCAGCTTCTCAGATCTCGTGCGCTTCGTCGATCAATTGCTCTCAGTTATTCAGGTTTATACGTTCCACTTAATGAGCTTTTGAAACAGAGAGAGAGAGAGAGAGAGAGAGAGAGAGAGAGAGAGAGAGAGAGGAGAGGAAAACTCCTTATTCAAATGGATATCATACGCAGTAGTCTGGAAAAGTGACTGGGTCCAATCTTGCCCCTCCTACAAGAAAGTACTATTTCTCACTGCTACTCATTATCATTTGCAACTTTTGCCTTTAATTTTGTCACGGCTTTTCCACACCACCCTCCTGGAGGATCGATTGAGTGTTGTCGTACTAGATGGCAAAGACTCATTTTGTTGTCATTAGGGCAATTGGCCATCCCATAAGACACTGTGTGTGTGTGTCTGTGTGTGTGTGTGAGACAGCAGCAGATTATCCATAACATGAGCCACAGTACTATTTTTTTTATATAGGTCTACACTCCTTTCTGGTCTTCGTTTCCCGAAATTGTGACTCCAGAAAATCTATGATACTAGAGAGAGAGAGATTAGCTCTCTCTCTCTCTCTCTCTCTCTCTCTCTCTCTCTCTCTCTCTCTCTCTCATGAAAACGTTGAACCAGGCGCAGCAGAAAAAGTTGTAGTACCAGGGAAGAATTATATAATGTGGTCGCTGCTATGCCGCCGCACCAAGAAGCCTGACAACAATTGCCAGACTCACTCCTGACTTTTGTATAAATATATAAAAAAATTCTCTTTAAAGGGAGGGTAGGAGGAGGCCATAGCATTCGTATTTGCAAATTGTTTTCTTGTTTATAACGACGTTTTAAAACAACGTTGTCTGCTTGTTTTGGTCCCAAAGATCACCAGCTGTTAGTTTTTTCCTGACCTTTCTGGTTCGTCGTATTTCAAGAGTTGATTATATTTTTTGTATTTGTTTATTTTTTGTTAAGCAGACCGTAGAGGGACCGGCATGAATGTTTTGTTATAATTGGGTGAAGACGTTTTTAGAAAAAAGACATATACATATATCTAAGTCTCTTCGCTTTGCGAAAGACTTTTTTTTTGTTTCTCCTTACGACTGTCATTCGTAAGTATTTCTGGTTCCTCCCATCTCCTTGTGATATCGTAGTAGAGTGGTTCTTCTTAACTAAAGGAGAGGATTCAAACAGATAAGTTGAACAGATATAACAACTTTATTCTGTAACTCCATACTAAGAGATGCAGATCGGTCGGGAGACCGGTATGTTTGAATGCTGGCACGGAACTGCCATTCTAAAGCATCACGTCGATAGCGGAACATTAGCTATCTCAGCGATTCATATAAAAACATACGTAGTCCGCCGGCTCGGAAGTTACAAGTTTCCGGCGTAGGTTAACAGGTCAACCGCTTCCCATGGAAGTTGTTGTGCAAAGTTATCATTAATATAAAATGCTGACAATATACAGAGCTAAACCAGGCTACTGCAGACAGCGCATAGCGTAATCTAGATCTGCATTGGTCACGTAGGACCCTCCTAATGCCATGACCTCAGGTCATGGGTTTTTATTTACAGATACTGTAATATGAAATAATGTATTTATTACATTAGGCTCGGACTGCTACCTATTCAAGCCTTGAATAACAAAAGTTACTTTAAACATTGTTTCTTAGGAGCGTGCTCGTAACATATGTCTAGGTATAAACATAATAAGTGATTAAATGCATAAAAAGGTTATGTTACATACCCTTTTTGACATATTCATAAACAAAGATAAATGCATGGAAAATCTAGATCCATGTTTGGTAATAATAATGATTAGGTACCCAAAAAAATAAAAATAATAAAAAGGTAAAAATCAAAAGATTAACATGTATACATGATTAATATGATAATAGGTAACCTGATTAAGAATAGTAGTTACTACATAGATTATAGCATGATCATGGATAATTGTTAAAGAGTACTTGTCACTCTTTGTAATAGATAAATATAATTGTACAATGGTATAATAGTATAACTGTGTAATTGTGCACAAATGCAATATATAGGGCTGGTATATTTTATTAGGTGCCCGAAAAATACCTTTAGGAGTATTTATAAGTATAATATTGGGCTATAATATTTTATTAGGTGCCCGGGAGATACTTTAACTGTTCGAATGCAAAGGCGTGAGTCTTTCTTGTCCTACATTTTTGCCAGCATACGGACCGCTTTTCACCCACAACACAATTCCAGACAATTTCCCTAGGCACAAAATGAAGTGGCCAGTTTTCAGGCGGCCCTAAACTCAAATGACTTGAGTTTAACGGGTACGTCATCTAGACGGGACAATACGTTTCCTTGGAGATCCTTCTGTTTACGCCTCAGCTTACGCCAAGCAAAGATGTTGACGGCGATAACCAATATGGCCGTCATGCTGAACACGGCCAGCAGAATGTAGTAACGAAGATTTTCTCCACCTGCATAAGTCGGTGACGCGTGGTTCATCTCAGCCAGTTGCGTCAAACGATGAGCACCCGCGCGTTGTATGGGAGAGGTAGTGATGGGATGATTGTAGACGCCCAAGTATAGTTCGCAAAATACGCCGTTTCTCACGTATTATCGTGTTGACCCCTCTGACGGTGTAGTTTGTAGATGTCCCCGTACAACCATCAGCTGCTACAAAGATAGGGGAATGGGCGGTGGTCCCATCCGGACATACTACGTTGAAATCCGGCTTTTATCGTAACGGATCCAGGAACCATTATTCATCCTGTAATTGAATTTATTACTGTAAAAGGGATAAAGTTTTCCCCAGACAACCTTCGCTTGTATGAGAGAGAGAGCCGTTTAGCACTATGACCTAACTCACATGAATCCGTTGATATAGGATAGAATTCAAAAGAGTCAGCTGTACAAATTTTATTATTCATGGCTTCTGAACAGTGAGTGAGTTTATCTAAGTCTTTAATGACTGTAAATGATTTCCTATCAAGAAGAAATCAGTACATGCCCCGTCAAATTGGATATTACTGGACTTGAGTTATTCGTCATGAAAGTAGGAAACGGTGCTATTTTGTATGATTGCCAAGCATCGGAAGAATCAAAAGGTATTGTGATCATAATTCTATAATTTTCAACGCTGACTGATATTAGGCTATAATAGAACTCTACTTTATGGGCGTCTAATAAAGGAATATAACCTAGTTTCTCCCGTCCGTTTTCAAAGTTAACGTCAGATCTTTAATAGGCATGAGGTTGAGGAGATAACACACCCTTTGTCGCTAACGTAATAGCTTCTACATAATCTTTTGATTTCTCAATAAAATGTGATATTTTCACACGGATATGATCTATTTTCGAACTATAGTAAGCTAATGTAGCCAGCAAATGTTGAACTTCCATGACCTGATTGATATTATTTGAATGTTCGTTTACGATACTCATTATTTGATTGATTGAAGATAACTGGCTGCGAAGTTCGGACAAGCTAATTCGGTTTTGTGTTGCAAAACTCAATTCTTTTATTTTGATTATTTATCTTAAGGCGATTTGAAATTCCTAAGCCTAGATTCGCAACAGATCCTAAGATGTTTAGTCCAGCCAGAATAAGCGGGTTGCGGCGTTCAAGAGTATTGTGCCGCACAGACCACATCAGCAGGTCACGAGCAAGTTCCTCTGCCTCGGCGGTTTTATTTTGTATGTCATAAGACAACATTTCCGCGACGCTTAGGGTTTGAGCTAGCGAAATCTCTGAGTTAGCATGAAAATTACGTTCGTGCATTTCCTTAAGCGAAATAGCAAACCTCATCAGGTCATTCTTTAAGTTAAGGACGTCATCTTCAGGCAAAAATATAGCGTGCATATCCACTTCTATGACTATATTACTTGACACGATGTATACATCGTCTGTTCTCTCGATAATCGAGCCATGATTAAATTCTATTTCTTTCGTCCTAGCGCTCTTTCCATACAACAAAGATGTCTGAATACACAATATCACTCCTAACAATAACAGATTCATTTTTGAAACCTGCAATGAGTAAAATATATGTAATAACTCGTGTAAAAGAATAGGTTTACATACAAATATGATTAATAGATATATATATATAAATTATTATACAAGTTTCATAAATACAACCATTTTTTCCCTCACTCCATCTACCTTTCTTAGATTCCGATATGTGCCAATGGAACTATTCTCACATCAGTGGGTTTGGATACATTTTGAACCCTAAATCTATTGGCCGTTAATATTTCTAAAATGTTAAACGGGCCTTCAAACTTAGGTGTCAGTTTATAATTTAAACCTTTACGTACGTATACTTGTATGTATACCTGATCGCCCACGGCATATGTTCTAGTTGGCTTAGCTATTTTATCATGATTTTTTTCATTATTATTTGTGCTTCTTCTAGATTCTTACGAAGTATATTATATCGACTTATGCTTGCATCCATAACATCCTTTAGAGGATTTGATAAATTAGTTGTAGGCGTTAGGATGTGGAAAGGTGTTCTAGCCGGGATACCGTACAGTGCCTCGTGCGGTGTCATTTTAATAGACACATGATACGAGTGATTAAGTGTGCTTAGTACCGCAGGTATGGCAATGTCCAGTTGGGGTCTGCCCCCCCTAAGGTGACCCTTAAAATGTTTAAAACCTTACGATTTGCCCTTTCCAACTAGCCCATTAGACTCTGGGTGATAGATCATGGTATTGATTTTCTTTATACAAAGGAATTCGCACAAGGAGTTAAGGAAATGATTATTGAACTCCCCGCCCGAGTCTGATATAATGATGTGTGGAAATTCCATGTTTACAAATGTAGCACTCGTAAAACTTCCTAGCGCACTCGACCGCGGTTTTTGTTTTAAGCGCTATAAGTTCGGTATATCGAGTCAAAGCATCTATGATTACTAGGAGGTGCTTATTTCCTCTGTCTGACTCGTAAAATCCTGTTAATAAATCTAAATGTACTCTTTCAAAGGGTTGATTTGGCACGGGGTAAGCCCCTAGGCTGACAGGTGTCTTCGTGTGCCCTTTGTATTCTTGACAAGTGCGACAATTTGCTATGTGCTTTTTTATATCTGTAAGCATCGTATGCCAATAAAATAAGGATTTGGCTTTTCTGTGACATTAAGGAATGACCCGGGTGTTCATGCAGTGGATTTTCATGCAACCATTTTAAGACAGTGGGTATGAGTGAGATAGGTACCACCACCTGGTTGTTATTCAACTGCGGTGTGTTGCGGGTTTTCCTCGTCACGGATCTACAACAGGATCTTATCCTTGATGATATAATTCTGCTGCTTATACTTTATGCATTCCTTTTTCCTTGCGGATTTCCGTTTAAACGCAATGATGATTTTTTTCTATTTGCGGATCTTTTCTTTGTTCTGTCTGTAATAGTTCAGCACTCCAGCCCAGATCTTCTGTTCGATATAGTTTTTAACAATGGGCGTGGAGGTTGAGATATCTATTAATTCAGCTAATGGCTCGGTACAAGATGAAGAGGGGTTGCGTGATAATGCGTCAGCAATGATATTTGCTTTCCCAGGTAAATACCCGATCCTCGCGCCAAAGTCCTGGATGATCATGTGCCACCGAGTTCGCTTAGGGCTGTGACTAAAGCTTTAAAGAAGTCGGTTAGGGGCTTATGATCAGTGAGAACCTTGACGGGATAACCGTATATTATGAATTTAAAATGCCATGAGTGAATTAACAATAGCGAGCCCTTCCTTGTCTAGTACTGCATATTTACTTTCGGAAGGTCTCAGTTTACGTTGCTATGAAAAATTCCTTACCGAAGTCAGGAAATTTCAAGATAGGAGAACTACACAGTTCATCTTTCAATTTATCGAACGCCTGTTGATGAATTTCAGACCATATGAAATAATCTACGCCCTTTTTTTATAGATCGGTTAGGGGAGCGGCTATGATTGAGTAGTTGCGTATAAAGCGGCGATAATAGCCACTACATCCTAAAAATTGCTGTATTCCCTTGACGTTAGTAGGTATCGGAAAGTTACGGATAGCCGACACCTTATCATGGACGACTTTAAGACCTTCACTAGAAACCGTGAAACCTAAATAGACTAATTCTGTTTTAAAAAATTCACCACTTAACTTATCTTTACCCTTAAATTATGCTGCCTTAGTCTTTGTAGCACTAACTCTAATTTACGTAAATGTTCTTCTAATGTGTTGGAAAAGATTACTAGGTCGTCCATGTAGGCATGTAGGATATCTCCTAACAAGTCTCCAAACACAATGTTTATCATACGAGTAAAAGTTATGGGAGCACAACGTAAACCAAAAGGCATACGCAAAAATTCATAATGTCCCCTGGCTGTGCTGAAGGCAAGTGTATGGGATACTCTCTTGTTCCAACGGAATCTGATGAAATCCCTTTAGTAGGTCTAAGCTGGTGAAATATTTGTTCTGACCTAGTAGAGATAGGATATCATCAGTACATGGTTCTGGGAATCTGTCAGGGATTGTTTCTTCATTTAAACGACGAAAATCGACGCATATCCGCCAAGTTCGATCTTTTTTCGGTACTACTATTAACGGAAAATTATAAGGGCTGTTTGATTTCCTAATGACTCCTTCCTTTAGCATTTTACCTACTTCCTCTGTTATCTCATTCTGAAATTTCATAGGAAGTCGGTACGAAGGTACATAGATTACTTTCTGTTGTCCTTGAGCCTTATTTGATGCTCGATGACATCCGTTTTTCCTAAGGTTCCATCCGTAGTGGAAAAAACATCATGATATTTAGTTAAAAGATTCAAAAATTTCTGCTGAATTTCTTCTTCTTGAATGTCCTTATTGATTTTGTTCTTTATAGATTGCAAAAGGGATTCATCCGCAACTGATTGAGCGTGATTTATCTCAGCTACGGTAAGAATGCGATGTTTATAAACTTCTGCATCCAAGATATGTTGATTTTTGTGGATTACTAAAGTGGTATTCAAATGATTACAGACTTCGATGTGACATTGTTGTTGTGAGCCGACTGTATAAATGGCTTGTGTGACAGATAATCCGTGTTTTCGTTTTCAGTTTCGGAAAGGATTAACGTTTCAGATCCTGGCAAGGTTCTCTTTACACCGCACTAATATGTTCGAAGTTACGTTAGGCTCGAGAGTTTGCGTGCAAGCTGATATTACGGCGAGCGAGAGTTCTGTTGGGTTGCATGTATTATTTCTTGGTTCATGAGACAGGTGATTGGTTCTTTAATGTAAGTGACAACTCTGTCTGTCTCTTTATTATCTAAAACTGATTTTAGGGTATTAGAAGACTTATAGAATTTCCCTTTGATATACACGCCGTGTTTTGCAGGTGCTAAGATAATATTTTGAGTGCCCATAGACGGGTATCCGATAATTACTGCGGGATACATATTAATGTTTTGTACAACGATAAAGGTATCAGCAAACGTGCGCTTACCGACCTTGTACTGTACATGAGTTACTCCTACCACATTTAATTCATTGTTCCCTATGCCTGAGAGCCTTATTCCGGACTTCTCTATAGGGAAATTTGAAAAGAGTAAATGATGAGTCCTTCCTTAAATCCATGATATTACGTGGACTACCAGAATCAAAGAACAAGTGAATGACTTATGGTCCAAATTTACTGCATGTAAGGTTGGTCGCAACTCGTTTTTGACTAATAATTGCATGAATTTGTTGCAAATCTACGGGAACCTGCACAGATTTTTGGATTCGGCCGTGTGTTTCATAGGAAAATCAATTGCCTCACAATGATCTGATAAATGATTAAACTGATTATTTGATACAAAAGATGTTGTATTGATGACCCAACATCGCCCTCTCTCCCCCTTGGAGTGAACTACGTGGTATTTGTTTTGTTTATCACACCTTGAAAATTCGCTTGCCCTTGCAAGTTCTGGCTAGACGGCCCAGGAACAGAGGTACCTGAAGCACGATTTGTTTCTGCGTTGTGTAGCATTTATGTTCGCTTGTTTCTTTTTTCTTTTTTATAGTACTGAGGACCCTTTTCTTTTTATTTGCACTGGCAACTGGTTGCGTGTTTGTAGCATTCTGCTGTTGATTCCTCGAGTAGCAACGATTATATGAATGAGTGGAACTATTATGTATTGAACAAAAACGCGCTCCGACAGTCTGAAATCATGTGACCTGGTTCGTTTACAGTTATAACAAAACCATCCCTGCAACTTGATTATTATTATGTACCACGTTTACTTGTTGTGGCTGTTCTCATTTTTTGCAAAACTTGAATGAGCGAAGGATCTAGGTCGGTACATTTTAGACATGTGTTTTTTTATTTGTTTATACACATCTAATTCCGTACTGTTGGGCTGCAATTTTTTGTCAAAACACCGCACTAACGCTTCAGGCAACATTTCAGTGATACTCGTAAGGTAAATCAAACGGATAAAATCTTTCACGTTGATTTTGGCACTCGTAACCACCCGGAGTTACTTAAACTAACTTGATATTCATTTAGCCGGTCGGCAATTAGCGCCGCCCGCTCGACAACATTAAGCTGAGTCATGGAGGCTTGGTTAAGGATATTTCTCAATGCCAATACTACATCTAAAGCCTCTTCACCCCCGTACACGGCACGTAATCTGATTTTGACTCTTCCCATCGTAAGCGCCTCTTGGAAAGAAACCCCCCTTAGATAAGCACTTGCGTCTCCTTTAGCAAAGTCTATGAAGCTTTTGGCCTCCTGTAATTGTACTGCTGGGTCTGTGATGCTTTTTGCATTTAAATGGGCGTCTACAGATGAGATCCATGCCTCAACATTTTGAGGCAGGAACCCATTGACCCGACCTTGAAAAGGGACAATTGCTGACCTCGCGCTCACGAGAGTCACCACATTGGGGTTGCCAGCCGGAGTAGTTGCCATTTCCACTTTTACTTTTTTCTTATCACTTCTATTCCTTGCGATCCTATCAAAATATCTATAAGAGACACTCGCACAATACGGAACGTATATGCAATGTACTGATAAATGTGTTATAATAATAGGAAAATCCCCCAAAGATACAAAAATACAGATAATTTGATAAAATATTATACGGAGAATTCCTGCAAGAAACGATTAGCAACAACGAGAAGAGAAAAAAAATAATCTGCGGGCGAGAACTCGTAGTTGAAGATTGATTCTGTAATGAAGGAAGATTAAGATGGCGAACAACTCACCCCCAGAATACTGGACGATCGACTCCTGATGAACAACACTTCACTGAGGAAACCGAAACCTGAATAGATTAAATGGTACTTAGCTCCAGATTATATGGTGAAGGATTGTTGACATGGGATGACGTCTCAGTTCCTGTCTAAGTCTTGCGTCGGAAGTCGTGATGACGTCACGGTCTTCTCTCGGTGCACGATGCATGAAGAAGTCCAAGATTGATGACGTCACAGCCTCCGTCCTTGCATTACTACCTCTTGCTCTATTCTTTGCGTCCTTGCTCGTGATCGCGCGATGTTTCCTTTGTTTGTTTTCTTCTTTCTGTTGATGTTCGATGCTACTCTCGTCCGGTGTTGATTCTCGAAGATAAGTGACAACATTCACTCAAACGTCGGTGTTGATGCTTGTATTCTTCTCGATGAAGGACATATCTTCGTCTTCATAAAATGTTGCGTTGATGAAGATCCCGTTTCCTCTGTTAGTTTTGATGTCAAAGGTGGAAGTTGGTTCTTGTAGACCTTCGGTCGGCTGATATGGGTCTTGTTAATTTTATTCTTCGTCTTTAGCTGCCACCAGTCTAAGTCTCTTCGCTTTGCGAAAGACTTTTTTTTTGTTTCTCCTTACGACTGTCATTCGTAAGTATTTCTGGTTCCTCCCATCTCCTTGTGATATCGTAGTAGAGTGGTTCTTCTTAACTAAAGGAGAGGATTCAAACAGATAAGTTGAACAGATATAACAACTTTATTCTGTAACTCCATACTAAGAGATGCAGATCGGTCGGGAGACCGATATGTTTGAATGCTGGCACGGAACTGCCATTCTAAAGCATCACGTCGATAGCGGAACATTAGCTATCTCAGCGATTCATATAAAAACATACGTAGTCCGCCGGCTCGGAAGTTACAAGTTTCCGGCGTAGGTTAACAGGTCAACCGCTTCCCATGGAAGTTGTTGTGCATAGTTATCATTAATATAAAATGCTGACAATATACAGAGCTAAACCAGGCTACTGCAGACAGCGCATAGCGTAATCTAGATCTGCATTGGTCACGTAGGACCCTCCTAATGCCATGACCTCAGGTCATGGGTTTTTATTTACAGATACTGTAATATGAAATAATGTATTTATTACATATATACCCCGTTACCATGAGAGAGAGAGAGAGATTCACAGGGGCATCAGTTAAGGCATGCTACATCACCTCTGAAAGGGGGACCTCGGCCTGTATAGTTACTGCAAGGGGCTGATACTAAACACGCAAAAGGAGTTCAGAGTCATTGCATGAGGAAGGAAGGAAGGACAGCAGGGAATGTCCCATCATGCAAGGGGCCTCCACCTACCATCACTGTAAGGGATGTGTTACGTTGAGCAGATGTGTGTGTGTGTGTGTGTGTGTGTGTGTGAATCAAATCTAAAAGTTTTTCGTAATCCATTCTGAGGTTATCTTGTCACCAAGATAACCTCAGAATTTTTCGCGGGGTATTCAAAACCTTTCACTCCTAACTCTATTTCTCCAGCCAGGGAACCCAAAGGTTTCATGCCTGACTCTACATTCTTAGAGAGAGTTCCGCTTACATCATTGTGTGAGGAGTCTGTCTCTGTCGCTCTACCATGATAACTTTTTAGGAGGTTAACGTGTACTTTTCTTTAACCTTTTCTCCTATTAGGAGTACTTATTAAGTTCATCCACTTTTTCTTTGATAAGGTAAGGCCCTGAATACTTTGCTGCAAAAGGACCCCCTGAAACAGACATGAACACTAAAACCTTACTCTTACGATCATAATAATGTTTCATTCTAACTTGGCTTTCTCTTAAATTTTCAGTGGCAATAGCTTGAACTTGAGCCAAAGTCGTCCTCAGTTTCACAAAAAATTGAGTAAATGACTGTACTGTATCTGGTGATTCCTACAAAAGCAAAGATTTTTTTTTTTTAATTCTTAAAGTCCCTCTTACCTCTCTCCCAAACAATAATTCAAAAGATGAGTAACGTGAAGACTCATGCTTACTTTCTCTAATAGCAAATAGTAGATACTGATAACCTTCATCCCACCCTGACTGTGTTTCAAAGCAAGGCTTTCTGACCATTGTCTTGAAAGTCTGATGAAAACGTTCTAGAGCTCCCTATGACTCAGGATAATAAGCTGTGGAAATACATTGTTCTACGCCAAGCCCTTTCGTTATTTCAACAAACATCTTTGAAGTAAAATGTGTTCCCTGATCATGCTGAATAACCTTTGGGAAGCCAAAGTACATAACAAATTTTAACAAGGCCTGAACCACAGATTTAGATTTAATATTCTTAAGGGGAACTGCCTCAGGATATCTTGTCATTGTGCACATAATAGTAAGTAGATACTGGTTTCCTCTCCTTGTCTTAGGCAAAGGTCCCACACAGTCCACAATAACCTTATAATATGGTTCACTTACCAGAGGTATAGGAGATAAAGGAGCAGGTGGAATGGGCTTATTCACTTTACCGACAAGTTGGCAAACATGGCAGGTTTGTATATACTTTGAAACATCCACCTTCATCTTTGGCCAAAGGAAATGAGATAGGATTTTTTGGAAAGTCTTGTGAACTCCTAAATGACCTTGTATCCCATCAAGGGCCTTTGACATCACCTTATCTCTAAAACATTTAGGGAGCCTAACCTGATGTACTTCCGACCATTCTTCAGCTGGACAATCTACTGGACGGAATCTCCTCATCAAAACTCTACCTTCAAAATAAAAAATAAAAACCAGGATTAGTAATAAGATCCCTTTTGTCGACAGCCTTATTTAAAATATCAGTTGCTGTAGGATCATTCCTTTGTGCCTCAATCAAGCTATCTCTACTAAAGGGCAATTGAAGATAATCAAAGGAAGAACAGCTTTCTTCATTATTTTTACAAACCTTCCTACTTTGTGAGCGAGTGACAGCACAACTGGGAAATAAACCAGGAAACTCGTTCAGGATATCGGCTAATGGATCGTCCAGTAATGGGCTTGTCACAACTACGAGGACAGGAACAACAAGTGTACCAGCAAAATCATTGCCCAACAAAAGCTGTACATCATTCACTGGTAATGGCTGAAATATTACTCCAACAATTACCGGACCTGAAATCAATTTACTTACCAAGTTAACTTTGGCCAAAGGGACACTGGGATCTTTCAGCAAAACTCTTTCACCTGTGAAAGACTTCTCAACGCCTGGAAGACAACCACCTACCAAGATACTTGTGGTCTGGACCCTGTATCCACGAAAGAAATAGTTACATTTATGGAATCTTACCACAGATCTATTAGAGAAACTTGACCACTAAATTAAATCCTTTAAAAGGATCCTTTTCGTCTTTATCTGCAGACATTTCGTCCTTACTACTTTGATTTCTCAAAATATATTCAGGTTGTGTATTTGGTTGAATTTTCAAATTCAGGTGGGCTGAGCCGTATCATTGTGATCCTGGACCGTTAAGGACTTGAAATGCTTTGACATTTTACAGCTTTTGGACCAGCAATCATTAATGCTGTGACCTATCTTCTTACAATAAGAACAGGATATATCAGATTTGTTACTCTTTGAAAAGACACTCAGAGACAGCTTATCAACATCACCATTCTGAGCCCCAGGGGAACCGACAGAGACAGACTTTACATGAAAATTTTACCACCTACCGACTGGTTTTGAGCTTGATGGGATAGAGAATAAGTTTGCTGCAATGGCAGCACTTTAAGCAAAGTTATTTCCCGATCTTGTAAATACAATTTAACAGGTATGGGTATACATCTTTTAAATTCTTCCATAACTGCAAGGTTACACAAAGTATCAAAATCATTTACTGAAGATGACCTTAACCATTCTTAAAAGCTCTAAATTTCTTATTAGCAAGCTCAACATAAGTCTTACCAGGGAGTGTCTGTAGTTTTCCGAATTGCTGACGATATCCTTCAACAGTTAATTCATAAGCTGCCACAATAGTCGTTTTCACCAGTTCATAATCTGTTGATTCCTCTACTGCAAGATTGGCATAAACAAGGGCCCCTTCTTCCAACCAATACTGTTGTATCAATATAGTCCAGAACTCTCTAGGCCAAGGAAGTAGTTGCCGTCTTCTCAAATTGTCTTAAGAAAACCTCCGGATCTGACTCTTCAAATGTCGGCACTAACCTACTTACCTTAGCCACGTGAAAAGGAAGGGATTCCGGCATAACGTTAGAAGAACGCCGTTGGCTCTTCAGCTTAGCAAGTTCAAGCTCTTTGTCCAATTTCTCCTTATCAAGAGCAAGCTTCTTGTTCTCTAACTCAAGTTTTTCAATCAGAAACTCTCGCTCTTGAGCACCATCCATTTCCAATATTTGCTTACCAGTAGCTTCCAGATTTTGAAACTGCTTACTTAGACGCTTTTCTGCATCAGACTTGCAGAAATCAAGAGCATCCTCGGGCAAAACGTTATTAAGCTCAAGAACATGGATAACGGTTGTCTTTGTATCATTTTTGGTCATTCCAGACTTAATCTGCACGTGAAAATGCCTAGCAAGATATATCCAGTCATCCTTTCTAGGCGAATTATCGTCGATTAAATCCAAGGAGGGATTACCTGTAAATTTGTGCACACCGAAAGGCATGCTTACCTATATTTACCGAATCGGAAAAATAATGGTCCTCCAACAAATTACCATAAGGCAAAAGCTATTCGGCTTTCAAAGCTCCAGTTAATACGGACAGGAATGAATTAAGAGAATTATAAGTTCAAATAGGATCATTATGATTCAACCAAGTGATATGATATGACGGCAATGTCATACGAGGGTTCTCGTGAGCAATACCATTGCACGAACAAGCAATGATTTAAGAAAGAAGAGGTTCCAAGTTATCAGGCAGAGTCAATAATAAACAATTAACAGAAATCCCGGACAGGCCCCAACTCTTTCTGACTCTAACTATTATAACTGCTTCATTGTATGAATTTGCTACAAAAAGATTGTTAAAAAAGACACAAGGTTACATTGATAATACATTTCATAAATAAATACACAAACAATGACAATCATTACTCAATATCGCTAAACAAGACCAACAATAAACCAAAGCCCAATACAGACAAAAACTAACACCAAAAGATCGGAAAAACTTCACTCTAAATATAAAAATCAAGATATAACAAATCAACATTACCCCTAACTCGGAAACCTTGGTCGGAGGACTGGAAAAAAATATTAATAGAAGACAACTCGCACTAGAGCTTCGGAGCAGAGCGGACATGTCTTGAGCTGCTCCCGCTTTCTGGTGTTTTGGCCTGGCCTTTGGCTAGACTATAGAAGATGAATGGAAGGGACAACTTAAATGCTTTTGCCCCTTTGGGCAAACTTTAAAGAAATGATTTGATTGGATTACATTTTTCTGTGCACCCGACGTATGACCTTCCCTGTGAAGTAATCTTTATGCATCTAGGTGTCAAAGAAGAAGACCTCCCCGGCTTTCAGCTAATGCTCAACAATAGGGTGATTATAAAATTCGCTGATCATACGTGGTTTGAAATGATAGGAAAGGAATATGAGGACAAATCTATTGATATTGGTAAAGGTAAGACTGTAAAAGTTATTAATTTGAGTAGTGATTACACGTTTCCGTAAGATATGCACCGTTTGATATGGATGATGATTTGGTTATCGGTGTCCTAACTCGTTACGGGAAGGTGCGCTCTGTACGACACAACAAATTTTCCCACGGAAGAGCAAAGGGACTGTTGAACGGTATCCGAACGGCAAGGATGGAGGTAAGGGAAAACATTCCTTCGTCGGTTAATATATGTGGACACAGTAACTTTTATTTATCAAGGCCAACCTAAAACTTTCTATAAATGCGGAAGGACGACACATCTAGCTGTTAATTGTACAATGGAAAGCCAATCCAGGTTAAATGTTTTTAACATGGCCGATTTCCCGAATCTTCCTAAAATAAATGATGGTCCAGATGCATCAGAATTGTCGAATGAAGGTGGAAATGAGACCGGTGTTATGTCGAAAGCATCGAATGGTTGTGCTGACGAAGAATCAAAGAACAATCAGGGAGTGACACACTTGAGAAATAGTATACTTTTAGATAATCAGCGGGAGTTGAACTTAATCACAGTCGAACCAAGCACAAATACTGGTGTGCAGGAAGTTGGTGATGAGGTAAGAGGTGATAATAGTGATATTGGTATTTATAATACTGAAAAGGATAGTAAGTCCCCTAGACTCCCATACCCTTTGAGCATTCATTTTCTGGAAGGTTATAGTGAGCAGGGGCAACCTGATGTTCCGCAGATGGAGGTGGATCATTTGCATGTACTGAAGGAACAGCTCAGTGATGATGAAGACTTAGAGGAAATTACTGTTACGGTGTCAGTTCATAAGAATGATGAGCCCACAGATGTAATGATCTTTAGGAATGATTCTGACATGGAGTTACGAGAGAATATATTACTTAGTAAAGAGGATGGATATGAAGAGCGAATCTTGGATACACCAACTGAAAGTCAGTGGAATATTAATATGGAAAGGGTTGGCAAGATGGAACTTACGAGAGAACTCTTATCACAAGAGAAGAGGAAAGAAACGAAGATACAAAGCAACGACAACGTACCGAAAAAGAAGTTATGATTTTTTCTTTTCTCCCTGGTTTTACTAATGCAACGTTAAATGCCAATGGCTTAAATAATGTAAATAAACAGATGAGGGTGGCATCACTCATGGCACAGTATAAGATAGACATTTTATTGATACAGGAACATAACGTGAGAGGCCTGGGAGTCTTAAACTATTTAAGTAATTGTTGTAATATTGTATTGAACTCAACGGTTTGTTTAAAAGGAGGTACTATGTACTCTATTTCTAGAAAGAAGGATAGAGTGGTTTTGTCAACAGACAGATTGTAACGGGTGGATCCTGGGTATAAGGGTAAGATTTAACGATTGCATTATCCCGATTGTAAATCTATATGCCCCTACAGGTTCAGGGAGGACTAGAGAGAAAGGAGTTTTTTGGGAATGACCTCACCTTTTTTCTGAGACACAACTTTGATTCCCTGAAATTAGGTGGTGATTTCAATCGTGGGATATTTCTCAGGGACTGTAGCAATGATAATAGATATTTGGTGTCCAAAGCTCTTGGTACTCTGGTTCATAATTTAGCGTTAAAGGATAATTATAAATTTTCTAGAGGTATCCCGGAATATACATACGTATGTTAAAGAAAATTATGGGTCTCGTATAGGTAGAATCTACACCCTTGATTTGTTCCATCACATTACGAGAGCACAAACAATCCCTATTAGTTTTTCAGATCACAATATGGTCCTATTGAGTATTTAGGTTATTGACTTAAAAACATTAACAGATTATTGGAAATTGAATGTAAAACTTTTGGATTCGGATAATATAGAAGAGCAATTTCAAGACGTGTGGAAACGGGTACAATCTTATAAATGTAAGTTTCCCAAGATGTTGGAATGGTGGGATTGGACAAAGTTACGATGTAAAGATTTTTTGTTAAATTATCCAAGATTTCAAAGGAAAAATATTGTTTACTAAACCTATTGCATTGGAGGTTACAACAATTAAATTATGTCCATTATAGAACGGGGGATAAGTGCGACATGATCCAAACTCTGAAAAAGAGAATTTGTGACCTACATAATGAGTTTTTGGAGGGTGTGAAGGTTAGGATGAAAACTTATGAGATGTTGGAAGGTGAAAGAGTTCTTCCTATCTGCTTGGCAAAGAGAAAACTAAAAGAATAAATAATTATTTTACTAAACTTAAAATGGAAGACGGCACATCTGTTGAGGGGACGAATGCGATTTCTGTGCGAATTAAGGAATATTTTGAGAACATGTTTCGTTTGGTTGGAGGTGACCGACAGTATATGACCTTTTTTCTGGACAAGTGTCGACCAGTGCTGAATGGTCAAAACCTACATGCTTTATCTACTGAGATTCAGTTTAAAGGAGGTGTGGTAAGCTATGAAAAAAAAGGGTAATAGGAAAACTCCTGGGTACGATGGTCTCCCTATTAAATTCTACAAGAAATTTTGGAATATTATAAAACAGGACTTTATGACTGTATTAAATTATGTACGAGATGTAAAGCGAATGTCCAAGAGTCAGTATGTAGGTGTAATCAAACTATATGCAAAAGAAAGTGACCTAGCTCTAACAGAAAATTGAAGACCTATAACGTTGTTAAATACTGATTATAAGATTTTTGCCAAGGTTTAAAAAAAACAGGTTTGAGACTATATTAGACGACATCATTTCCCATGAGCAATACTGTGCAGTCAAAGGGAGATCGATTGTTCAGTGTAACAGTACCATAAGAGACATCATGTTTTATTCAAATGAAACTAAAGTAGATGCTGCCATGTTGAGTCTCGATTGGTCAAAAGCTTTTGATAGAGTGCATATTGGTTTTGTACGTTAGAAAAATTTGGCATTCCGACAGAATTTATTGATTTAATAATAACATTATACTTACAATGTGTAAGTCGTGTAAGTATCAATGGCTGTTGAAGCAGTCCCTTTCCTGTCAAGAGGTCGTTGAGGCAAGGCTGCCCTATATCTATGTTGCTATTGTGCATTTTTCAGGAACCTCTCTATAGGGCAATTCAAGAAAGTAACGATGTAATTGGTATTAGTCTTCCAAATCAGACAGTCGTGAAAGTACAAGGGTTTGCTGACGATTCTTACGTATTTTGTGTCAACAACCAATTCGGTAACAGCTTGTTCCAAGCTCATTCAGCACTTTGAAGTCTCGATAGGTGCGAGACTTAAAGAAAAAACTACAATGATGGGTTTGGGCAACTGGATTAACAGGCAGGATTGGCCTTTGGAGTGGAAACGGGTTGTTAATAGTATGGTTATTTTTGGTATTATCATTTGTAATAACTTTGATTTGATGCACGAGGAAAACTGGTCTGTTATCGCGAATAAGGTTGAAACTGCCGTAAATATGTTGAGTATGAGGAAATTGTCAATTTTCCAAAAGAGTGTAATTGTAAATTCTATGATTTCATCAAAAGTATGGTATATGGCCCATACGTTACCCCCAGTAAAGAAATATATTTGCTAGATTAATGCATGTATCTTTCGGTACATCTGGAAGGGGATGTACAATCCAATAAAAAGGGCTACGTTGTGTTTACGTAGAAGTGAAGGGGGTTTGGGAATATTTGATGTGTACTATAAAACTCAAGCTATCTTCAGCTGCACTGCATTAAAGGATGTGTTAAGTGGAATTGGTTTGAGTGTGTATTATGGTAAACTTGGATTTAGTTATTTGTTGTCATTAAGAGATATAGTTGACGTATCTTATGTGACACTTTCATTCTATTCGAGTGCCATTGAGGTAATAAAGAAAATGCATAGGCTTAAAAACTTTCCGTATGTTACATGCAAGGCAGCTTATTATCATCTCAAGTTGTCTTTAAAACCAAGCATTGAGAGTGATTACCCGCTACTAGATTGGGTATTGATTTGGAAACGTATTAATGTTCTTTTTATAGGTACTTTGGAGAGGGAATTTATGTACAAATATATGCACGGAATTTTGGCAACAAACCACAGACTAAAGATTTTAAAGATTAAAAGCTCAGATTTATGTGAAAACTGCAGTAAAACAGAATTTATATTGCATATTTTTTTTCATTTTTGTAACTAAATTAAGCCAATTTTGTTGTATTTTCAAAAAGTGTTGGTTGAGATTTGTGATAAGAGCCCGGATAACTTTATAAATATTTTAATGTTTAATTTACACTGTAAATTGAAACGAGATGATAATAGTGCGTTAGTTTTATTGGCAGGTTACTTGTATGCAATGTGGGTGGGTCAAGTGAAAAAGATGTCGCTGTCTGATTTGATAAAGTATCTTAAGGGTAAACTTAATTATGATAGATGGGTTTTGCGGAATACATATAAAAAGAACTTTGGCAAGAATATGTTTTTTTAGAAAAGGCTGCCTCAAAATTGTACGATGCTGTTCCCCTTAACACTTACGGTCTGTTAGCTCGAATTCTGTTCAAGAAGGGTATTAATTATTGTATATGACTCGGTTGAAGACTACTGTTGGAAAATGAAGAAATTATTGTACGCTGAATGTTTGTACAATATTTTGTATACAAAAAAAGGGCTATTCATTTTATTAAGTGCTATATATGAAAAATAAAATTAATATTGCTCCTTAACATATGTAATAAAATATGTATTGTACATTAGATATTTTAAATAAAAGATAAAAAAAAATATTACTTGATCGTCCATCTCGAAAGGTGCGTTCCTTATTGATACAAATGACACTTGCGAACTTAAATTTACAACCTTCACTGAGTCTGTATCATTTATCTTGATAACCTTATCCTCAAAATTCTTCACAAGATCTGTAAATATATCTGCTAGATCAGTTTTACTCAATCTTATTTCGATGTATATTCTGAACACCTATTATGTCACTAATCTTTAATTTCATATCCCTGAATAAAACATTACCAACCATTCCCATGGTTGCATAAGGTGCTGTAAAATTCAGGCCTATGGAGTCCTTTCTCCTGAGAGCATTTGTATTAAAACCCATCTTATGAACCCGCTTTATTTGCGGGCTAACTGGCAGTACTGTTTAGCCGGGAGGCATATTCCTGAAGTCTGGATGGAAATAGACCCTCTTGGATATTAGAACCAATCAGAGCGTGATTTGTAGCGGTGACGTCGTGAGACTCCGCCCTCCTAGCGCTACCACGTATAAGCTTTTCTTAATTCTTGCAGAAGCACCATTTATATTAATCTTATCTTATATGATAGGTTTAATATTGTTAAATATAGTTATTATAGATGTATACAGAAAATATGTATCAACTATTTTGTACCAGCTAATATTTACGCTATCGCTTATGCATCATAAGTTACTGAGATATGCATGGCATATGGGACCATTGCTCAATGAAACACGCAGAAAGCCATGCCCATGACAATCAGCCGCTTCATTACATAATAATTCATGCAGAAGCACCAGTTTTGAGAATATAATCTTGTGAGAGGTTATAATATTGGTAAATATAATTATTAAAAAAAAAGTACCGAGATACGCAAGGCATATGGCTGGTAACATTGCTCAATGAAACACACCAGAAGGGCTATGATCCCATGTCAATCAGCTGTTTCGTTACGTAATACTTCACTCGTTGAAAAATGACTTAACTGCTCATATTGGCCTCGACAGGAGGACTATGATCCCCTGGCAATCAGCTGTTTCGGTACGTAATACTTCACCCATTGAAAAAATGACTCAACTACTCATATTGGCCTCGACACTTAGGCATTTAGTATATGAAGCAGGCTGACAGTTTAAAATTTTTGTTACTTTGAATTTTATTTGCAATCAATGTACCCTTTAAAATGCACAAATTTTGCCCTGTTGATCATATATATGTCTTCTGCAAGTTGATTTGTTCTTTGCTGCTTATATACATATATATTTTCTATTGTTGTTTTGTAGTTTTTACTCAATGTTTTTGAAATGTACATATTTAGTCAGGTTTGGGTAGAATACGGATGGTAATTCATGTTCGGAAGTATACATGATGTGAGACAGGAAATATAGACCTTTATTTTAGTTGCTAAGGTAAATCTATGTTGCAATAAAAAAAAGCATATTCTTTTAATAATATCCAACGGAAATGAGTAGCAAATTCATTCTAGTCAAAGAAAAATATACCAGAAAAAATTTTCAATTTGCACAGATATGTAATAAAGCAAGCATTAAAATTACGTCTGTGTATTACAACCAAGGCCATGCTCAGGTTTTGTTGTGCAGATATCCTAAACTATTCAAAATTTTTGCTTTGCTTGTATTATACACATTACCATTGCAGCCTCGGATACCAAAAAGCTTTCCTTTGCTGATATTTCATTGTAAATTTTAAAGTCAACTGCATAGCTTTGAATATAAGGAAAAAAAACATTATTTACAAAAGATTATTTTATACAAAAGTTTATTATATACAAAAGATTATTCACATACAATTTTTGATGTTGAATATTTCTCTCCACTTGTCGAAATCTTCCCTTGATTTAGCATTAGTTCGTAACACACGAAATCTTTATCTTTCTGCAAAATAATATTATGGAAGCCACTGCCTTCAAAATCTAGCAACTCGGGATTTCTTGTACACTCCATAGTGACTAAAGTACAAGTAACACACGACGAAAACAACGACTAGGAGGACTATAGACTACAGACTCAATCAATTCGACAGAAGTTACAGAACAGGAACAGCACATGCGGTTTGTTTACATTGAACAATGGTGCCATATACCTTGCGTACTCAGACTCTCAGTACCTTTTTATAATAATAAGCTCCAGCGTAAATGCTAACTGGTATAGCATAGTTGATACATATATCCTGTATGCATCTATAATAACTAATATATTTACCAATATTATAACGTATTATATAAGAGTAATATTTTCAAAACTGGTGCTTTTGCAAGAATTAAGAAAAGTTTTTAGGTGGTAACACTAAGGAGGGCGGAGTCTCACAACGTCACCGCTCCAAAATACGCTCTGATTGGTTCTAATATCCGAGAGGGTCTATTTCCATCCAGACTTCAGGAATATGCAGCCGGGAGAGGGAGGAGAGAGGGAGGGCGGGTGGACGGGAGAGAGGGAGGGACGATGCGAGCCACTAAACCCAGAGGCAAATCGCCTCAGGGCATATTCGTTTACCGGCCAAGACTTCTTCTATTAGGAGTGTATTAATTTACCAAAATTACATAACTGGTTTAGCACGTAAGGCACTGCAAAGCCCCGCACTAAGGTCACATCACTGTTATGCACTGCTGGATCAGTAGAAAATCGAGTGTAAATCCCTGGGATGAGGTTGAAAATGAGAAATACAGGAGCACTCGTAAACGTGTGTTTCTTGAACCGCCTGTCTTCTTCTCCTCGCCCTCACCTGCCCTCCCCCCACCCTTCTCTCTCTCTCTCTCTCTCTCTCTCTCTCTCTGTGGTAGTGGTACTGTAAATGGTTATTAGAGTGAGAGGTATTTGAATGTATGCTGCAGTAGTAGAATGACTTCTTCGCAATCCTTATTTGGACTCAGAGGGGCATCAGCCATGTACTTGTATTACGACGGCAATTAGCAGCTTTCTCTTTGCTAAAAAAAAAAAAAAAAAAAAAAAAAAGTTGAAAAGTTGCGTGACAAACGCATTTCTGCAACCATGCCGACAGTTATGTTCCAAGGTAGCCATCTCTTCTCCACCTTCGTAATACAAGTATATGGCTGATGGCCCCCTGAGACCAAATGAGGATTGCGAAGAAGGTAACCAAACACAAGTATAACAGTCGCTTTGCCATCAATCATAGTGTCTATCATTCTACTACTCCACCGTACATTCAGATATCTCTCACTCTAATAACCATTTACAGTACCACTACTACATACACACACACACACACACACACAGAGAGAGAGAGAGAGAGAGAGAGAATCAATGCATAAATAAACCAGTCAACTGGCAAGTAACAACCGAGAGGATTATTAGTTACATACAACATTTGTAAATTATTAGATAGATAGAGATATAAAAAGTTTAAACTAAAGAGGAACTTTCAGAGAGAGAGAAAGGGTGGGGGGAGGGCAGGTTAGGGAATAAAGGAGAGGGAAGAAAGGAGGAGGGGGTGGCAGTGGAGGTCGGGGAGGGGATAGGCTGAGCTCTTTTATAGTTGTGTTCGTATCCATTTTCTGGATAATCGAGTCTTTGCCTCTTGGTACAAGGACAAGTGTCTTTATTCTTTACAATTAGTGATTCATGATACTCTTATAAATTACGGCACTGGGTGTAATACACTATAGCAAAATCTTGTACTGATACGAGTGTTCGTTAAAGAGTTATTGCCCGTAATACGAGAGAGTGCTGTAATACCTTCTATCTTTAATAGTACTCGAAGCTATAAATGAATTAAAAATGGTTGCCAGGGTCAATCTATATGTGCTGAATGTCACTCTACATCTGTAGGTCCCCAGTTGATAGCTTTCATTTTCTGAAGTCAACTTCACACTCACGCAGTTTTCAAAATGGCACCGTTCCTTCCCGCAGTAAAGGAATTAATAAATAGATGAGCCAGTTATTTGCCACCATACCGCCCTTTGGTGGTATGGTGACAGATAAGGACGCCTACAGGTAGAGCTCACACAACACACACCACTCTATAGTGCCAGACTGTCACTGTAAATATGCCCTTGGTAACCGTTCCTCGTGAGTCAACTAAACCATGATGAGCAGAAATCAGCTGTCGATTATTGACTGATTGATTGGTGGCTACTAAAACTGGCGTCACACACCATTCTATAAGGAACTTTACGAATAGCAATGTATTGATAACCAGGCTGCATTGACGAATTATCCGAGACAGCGCATTTAACTTATATTTTACTGGAACTCATCCAGTATGGTATAGTAAACGATGACCTAATTATTCCCCTAACCTGTGAGCTTTTGGATACATAGGTCTAAGATTTACACTTTTAGGAATCTGTATTATTTCAAAGTTTGAAATCTTTTCTATTATATAGTGGACTGAGTTTTTGAAGGTTCAACTTCCATAATGGAGCCGAAACACGATCGGAATGTCTGGCTAACTACGCAAGAACGATTGCAAAACCTTCAACATCACACCAAGGCTTTAACACAAAGGTCAACTAAAATTCCAGTTGGTTTCTGTTACGTAATGCATCATGATAAACTAAATCTTCATTGATACAGCAAAAGAAAACATTCTTATATTTAACGGTGGCTCATACATAATACCATAGTTGCCACAGGAGGACTTTCAGATCACAGCAAAGACAAGATCGCAGAGGCAGGAGGAATACTTCTTCAGTTGACCTCCGATTGGCAAAGCCTCAAAAACGCAAAGGTTTGAAGATTGATTTCAACAAATACCTCTCATTACCTGGTCAGCTTCACCTGTATCTTGGTTTAAAATAACTTTTTTTATGTCTAAGTCAATGAATACTCCCTGTAAGGAATTGCTATTAAGACGATAACATTCGTACCACACATAAAAAATACCAAGTCACAGAATAGGCTACAGTAGGTTATTTGCAATTAACTTTGCAAATTCATGAACTCGGCACACAATACCAAGCTTGCTCTTTACAGCACATTAACAAAAGTGGTATAATTCTCGCGCGTTCTAAGGCAGTACTACCCAATCCTGCAGGCCTACCTGTATTGCAAGTTTATGTAATGAACGACGCTTAAAACACGGAACTTACTTTTGAGAACAGTGGGTATTCCTTTGGACCTATCATTGGGAACTTTCACATCATAATGCCGTAGATATCCAGTAGCTGTTTAAGTGACTTTACATCTCGCTATTTGGGCACTTGGCACCAACTCTGCCGATGCGAAATGAAACACAGCATGGAAACCAAATACCTTTGCTGCCCAAAGTCACGTACTATGTAAAATAACATCAAAATTATCAGGATTTTCCCCAAACCTTCAATGACTGGCGGCAGCCATTAACAATGATAAGTCCACCTTGTCTAGTGGCTGTTAAGTCAGTCACTAGACGTAACTATGGCGGTGAACTTTGTCGGAAACTAGACTTGCGTTATTTAGCGTCAGATTTTTCTTTATATAACGACCAGTAAAATTAAACTAAACTACACACAAGACCATTTATAGTTCCAAAACAGTGTTTCAAATTTTGACAAACCGAAAAGTTTTATTTGAATTGTTCCCGGTGTTTTAACACACACACACACACACACAGAGCACTTAATAAATCCTAACCTTCTCGTTTAAAAGAGAAGGAATCCCGGATTTTCTTCTTGGAAGCCCCGGGCTACTAAAACGACAGGTGGGCGTGGTAGAGGTTCCGAGCTGTCAAATTCACAAACAGCTGATGGACGGCTAATATTAAAGTTTTCTCTTCATTTCTGATAAAAGACGCAGAGCTGCACTATTGCCAAAAAGCTTGTGTTTAACGCGTGCTTGCTCGCTTGTGTAAAATATCACACACCTATCACCAACTAACTATGTAGCATCTATGGATACTATACCCACCGAGAAACTTGGGCAAAAATTGATGCTGTACACAAGCGTCCCTTTGTACTTTTGGCAACCATCATTGAAAGGGTAATACTACTACTGCAATCGCCTCAAACCGATCGTTTTGAATACTGCCCAGAGCCTGGATTCGTAACCACGCCCTTAATTGTAAGGAAGTTTTAAGTTGGGTCCCACTGGAAGCCTTCACCTGGATTCGTAACCACGCCCTTGATTGTAAGGAATTTTGAAGTTGGGTCCACGGCCTTATTGTAAGAATTGAAGGTTTTGTTCCCACTGGAAGCCTTCACTGATCACGGTTGCCCCACTAATCTCAGCAAGCTCATGATGATTCAGTCACCTTAACTACAGATTGATAGATAAACTAAGTTACGAATTGGTGATACTGGGTCTGTGATTGCTTGGCCGTTGATTACCGATGTTGCCCAACTTGAGCAGCTGCAAATAGACCCTCATTTTCGTGGATTTTTAGGCATTGATAATGACAAATATTTAAGGGCCGGGTCATCTCAAGCCTTGCTATCAGATTTCCATCAACTGAATTTTGATTTTTACTCTCAGATGATTATTATTTTAAAATCCACTCATCGTACTTTAAAATTTAGGGATTTATAGAAAGATAAAAATGTAAGCAAAATTATTAAAGTAATATATATTTTAGGGCTGTTGCCTTGTATAATAAGGCGCCCTATGAGGTAATGTTAGACTTGCGATAATCTTACGCTAAGTCGGTTGGTATTGCACTTCCATATTCAATGGAGTGTCTTGGGGTTTGTAGATCACTTACAAAGTCGGTATTATCTTCTTTGGTTATGACGACGATGTGTTAAACTCATGATGATTCGGTGATGAGGTGAGGATCTAGTAGAAACCACGAAGTACAAAAATACTTATATTTTCTGAGTTTACATGGTGAAGATCAAGTATGATTGTACAAGTCTTCTAATGACGATAGCTTGATCGCTTCTGCCAATGATGATGGCTAATTCTATTCTCTCTACATGATAAAGCTTAGGTAAAGAGATACAGGTCTTCTAATGGCGATAGCTAACTCTATTCTCTCTACATGATAAAGCTTAGGTAAAGAGGTACAGGTCTTCTAATGACGATAGCTAACTCTATTCTGTTCCACTACCATCTCGGTTACCAGTCATAAAGGAGCAGACAGTAGCTCGAACATATGAACATACAATCAGATGACATAGTTACATACGAACATACAATCAGATGACATAGTTACTAATCACGTAGGCCGCTTGAGCTATAGGTCACGGT
>NC_061093.1:1323332-1340312 GCF_015104395.2 Macrobrachium nipponense | reverse complement strand
CCTGGCATTTAATATAAACATAAATCAGGTGATGAAATTGAATGAGGTTTATAAGAATGTAATTCTATGCCAAATGTTAGAGTCGGCTATCTTAACAGTCATATACACCATTTTTATACAGACTTTGTACTTAAGAAATTAATTAAGTTTCTCTGACTTCAATTGTGTTTTTTATTATCTTAAAGTGGCATTTCTAGTAAAATGTTTAGAACTCGGTCCCGTGCAAATTTTATTAACCTATTTTTGTCTCAAATTTCTTACTTTAAAATTCTCTCTCCTCTCTCTCTCTCTCTTCTCTCTCTCTCGCCTCCTCTCTCTCCCATTGAATTATTGACAGATCAATGGCCTCATGTTTTAAATTATTCGACCAGATAAACGAATAACTCACCGATTATAAGGCCCCATTATAAGGGTTGAGCAGTATCCTACACCTGGTTCGTAGTACCTGGTTCTTGGTCCACTGTTCCTGATTCCTGGTTCATGGTCCCTGGTTCATGGTCCCTGGTTCTTGGTTCATGGTCACTTGTTCCTGTTTCCTGGTCCATGGTTTGTGGTCCCTGGTTCTTGGTCGATGGTTTGTGGTTCCTGTTTCCTGGTCTTAATTCATGATTCCAGTTCCATGGTTCCTGATCCCTGGTTCTTTTTGTCCATGATCAGTGGTTCCTGAATTTCGGTCCCTAGTTGGTGGTTCCTGTTTCTGGTCCATAGTCTCTGGTTCCTGTTTCCTGGTCCATAGTCTCTGGTTCCTGTTTCCTGGTTCCTGGTTCGTGGTTCCTAATCCCTGCTCCCTAGTTCTTGATTCCTGTACCTTGTCGTCGTTTCCTGGTTCTTATTTCTCGGCTACTAGTTTCATGACAAAACAGGAAAATGGTCTATCGTTCAGTAGTGTCTACTGCAAATGACAATAATCATTATTACTGCAGTTTCTGCTATTAAATTCAGTCCTGAATGTATATCATAGTTTAGAATCTGTAAACAATTACATAGTCTGACAGAATGGCAAGCTGTGTCATTTCCTTCATAAAATACTGCTGATATTTGCAATGTCAAGTGCGCCAAGATTCAGCAGCAATTATTTGAAATACTTGATGCATTGGAGTGAAAATTTTTATATAATCATTAACATTCTCGGTGGTTCTCAACCTTTTTAGACCAATGCACCCTTTCACCATAAGTCAGAATGTCATCCCAAGCCCCCTTTTCCAAAATTTTTAAAATTAGCTGGCCTCAAAATAATATGCAACAAAATAACGAACACAAACACACATGCCAGCGGAGAGAAAGCCCAACGTGACCTCTTGGTGACCTTTCATTTTGTGTATCCTAGAGCCAGTTTAAGCCTGCCTATCTGTGGTCACAATTCCACCGCCCTGAAACTCTGAAATTCCCTCTCCTCCCCTAGGGGGGATTTCCCCACTGGTTGAGAACCGCTGCTTTATATGGGCAATCGGCAGTGAGGGAAACGAGCAGTTTTGACAAAGTCAAATTCACTAAATCTTGGTACAAGTCCCCCTTGCCAAGTTTGGCCGAAAAAAATGTACAAACAAAGACTACATACGAGTTGGGTATTTGAGAAAATTAAGGTTTTTTATACTTCAATATCTATAGCTATTAATGTAAAATTCTGTAAGCATCACATTCATCATTCATATCCCTTGTTAAGTGTTGTTTCAGTTAAAACAAACCATGTTAGTGTGCTCTCTTAATAGACTTATTTCAAAATATTTCTCAATGTAGTGGAAACCCACATAGCTGTATTTCTTCTTAAAAACGTGAAATATCGCACTATAGCTATTCACCTTCTAATAACAATCTTACGATATATTTATCTCGATTCAGCTCTGGTGTATTTACCAAAATTGAGCGGAACGTGTCAATGATATACTTTGATAGCTATATATGTGTGTGTGTGTATATATATATATATATATATATATATATATATATATATATATATATATATATATATATATATATATATATATATACATATCTCAAATATCTCATAATACAGTTTCTATAAAAAAATTATTTCTGCCAGGATAGAAACCGTTAAAAATAGTTAAATGGTAAACTATGGTAATCTCGTATGCCTGGCTTGTAAATTTCAAAAATCAAATAAAATCACTATAAAAATAAAGATATTTATATCATTATATGACGAAAGGCATTGCTAATAATACAAAGAAGAATAATGCTTCAAATTATTACTAAATAAAGGATAGAAAGTGCTAGTAATACCAAATATAAAATTTTTTGGTCATATAATGTTTTCTCAAGATTGTACGCTAAAGACATCTATTGAGTGCTATGACAATCTTCGGCTGAAGTTTGGTTGTTTGAAGACGAAACTATTATATATTGTTTCAGCAAGGCCACGAATAAATCCTGGACCGATATATATGATAAACAGTATAAAGCAAGTATTATATATATCTCTAAAATTAAACTTAATAAGGGGACCTTTTGAAAAACGTAAAATGTTTTCAAGAAAGTGACAAAGTTTGTTCTGATAATAAACAATGGCTGCTCCTTGTCCGGAAAGGAAGCAGGATTGTCAACATTAACGGTGGCTTTAGCATGCAAGTAAAGGCAAAGGACGACGTAGTCTTCAAGAGAATCAATTAATCAAAGGCGTTAATTGATTCCAGTGAGGGATACTTTGTCATTTTCGATCCAAAAATTAGCAAATATTTAAAAAAAAAGGCTGAAAAATCTCTCGTTTAAAAGTCTTACAAGTTGGTATTCATGAGACATCAAGGACTATTCATATCAAACATCATGAATCATTTAAATTACATTTTAATGGAAATATTGCCATTTCGGAGATATATTCAATAAAATTAATTGTTTTTGGTTGAAAGTACGTTTCGAGTTTGCTAAAAATCCACGGAAATTAGAAAATTGAGGTTGAAATAAGTCGGGATTTGTTACTCAGAATTACCAACATTAAAATTCCAGGATACGATAGGAAATCGACGAGCAGCCCTGGGAATATGAACAATTATAATGGAATGATATATATTGTACACAAATTTGCTGAAGAATTACACCCAATTTCTCATGGTGAAAAAGATAAAATTAGTGCATTTGCACTTGGTAACCGTGTGGCCCATATCAGCATCACCATCATTTTAAGGATTTCACGACATATTTACTACTATTTTTCGTTATAGGATATTAATGTAAAGGATACTCTAACTTCATTACAGACCTAGGAGATAATTTAGTCGTTATAACCTTCGAGAACTCGAAGGATAAATAATCGTCCTTTTAGTTTATCAGTTTTGTAAAACACTCGTATATACTGACCAATATCTTCAAGATGAAATACGTTAAGTTATGGAAATTTATGCTTTAATAAAATGCATAATTGAATTAGCTATTAGAACGCACACAGTGATTACCCTCTGGAATATTTTAGTAGGGAGAAAGTTAAGAGGAATCGCAGTGCTAACACCCTGTAGGTGCACCCTGTAACCCTGTAGCCAGCCATACAAACCCTTGAAAAATTAAAGTACAACCGAAAGAAAAATATCATTTATGTGAGGTTTAGCCGAGGTTAAAGCTAAGAATAACAATATAAAACCGTCTCAGTATAATGTACCCCCAGATTTGCCATAAATCAGACTAAAATAGTATGTGGAAAAGTCAAATGTTGTTTGTAATTCTAGGTTTTCTCTGGCTGACAAATCAGGGCTGTGAATGTATTACCAGAACCCAATTCGTAAATTCCCTCTTACAATTCCATGCATTTGGCTTCAGTTACCACTTGTTAGACACCAATAGGCATAAATAATTGAATATAAACCTTAATTTTTATGCAGTCATTGCAATCACTTATCCAGCAATTTTTATCTTGCCTTGCTATCAAAAGCACAACAGTTTCTTGTTTGAACACCCATTTTCTTCGGGCGGTCAAGAGATGGCGTATGTAGTTCACGATTCTGAAATTAAATCCGGTCCAGTCAGTTTCGAGTGACGATTTTGCAGATGTCACAGTCACCTAAGGTCCTTCGGTACTTAGGGGAGAACGAGGCACCGGCATTTTAATTGGGAAATGCTGGTTTTCGAACTATCAAATGGCCTCCTCTCATGTGAGGTTCGGCACCCCACCCCCCTTGTTTTAAAGAATGAATAAATACAAATGAAAACTACTCTATCAGACGTTTCATGTTATGCATTGCCTCTCGTGAGAGTCACCCAAGATATATTGCAGATATTTTCAAACTTTCAATGTCAGTAATTCGAGTTTGGATGGCTGTAATATCGTTTACCAGATAATCTAGAATGTTTAAAGAACTTAAGCTTTTTGTTGATGGGCAGAGAGTAGGATATTGCCCACCAAATATACCATTTTATTTTTATTTTTGTGTTTGAGTGATGTCACATGATACTTCTACTACCACTACTTATAATAATAATAATAATAATAATAATAATAATAATAATACTAATAATAATAATAATAATATTAATAATAATATAATAATAATAATAATAATAATAAAATAAAATAAAAATAATGTGAAGGCCACAATGTAGAATGATGCGTCTGGGAGATGTACAGAGCTTATAGTCATCTCCCAATTTGGAGTTGCAAGATTCTGTTGACCGATTTTGTCTAAGATTACATTTGCAATGGGTTTGTAATGCTGCTCCCTTTCAGAAAGTGATCGTAAAGATTTTGTTGTTGACGATATCACTGGGTTTTGAGTGTAAAATGTGCAGTTAAGGAAATATGCGAAATAAATATGAGAATAAAAGTGATTAGGAATTCGTATCCTGGCTTATTTATCTTCTTCCACTTCCTCCTCAACAAGGCGACTGGATCTGTTTTCCTCAGTGTGACTCGATGATTGACAGAGGAAAACCAGTTGGCGTCTGAGAGAGAGAGAGAGAGAGAGAGAGAGAGAGAGAGAGAGAGAGAGAGATTAGAGAGAGAGAATTAAATAGGATTTGTATGTCATAAATTTCCAGGTTTATAAGGAATGACTGGGCAGTTAATACTGTTACAATTATGAAAAGTCGATTTTCGAAGATACCCTATACAAATTATATTTCTTTCGATCCCGACAGAAGTTTCCCTCAGAAATTATTTTAGAATCGATTCCTTGAAATTCAGATTTAAGAATTTTTTTCATGATTTAACATTAATGGACCATAATGGAAACCTGAAAATGATTTTTATCGTGTAAGTTAGAATTTTTTTAAACAATTTTTCTTATCCATCGGTATTCGTCAGGCAAAATCTGTTTTAGGCCAGGCGAGGTTATTTTTGGAACGACTCAAATGAGGACGCTAGTTTCCTTTACGAGAGTTTGCGTCGACCGACTATTGGGTAAGTTTGCAGGATTTATTCTGTATTTTGTTACGGTCTTTTGTTTCACATAGACTCAATTTTCCCGTCTCGCTGTTTCCAAGATGTGGTCCCTAAGGATTGATTTAAGAATCTATTTCGTTTATTCACGGCGAGTTTTTTTTTTCTTTCTATGGATAAGATTGTAATTTTTGCGTGAAACTTTTGCTTTTACGTGCCCGTAGATCGCTAATGCATTGTGATAAAAATCTAAGATTTATATATTTCTTTATTTTTAGTATTTTTTCTTGATCAGTTCTTGCCGAGGACCTGCGTGTTGGAATGTGGTTTATTACAGTAAGAAAAATACAGCAAAACAAAGTTTTCCCATTGTTGTTGTGTATGTAGTTTTTTTTTTATTATTCAAGGTTTGTTTAAATTAAATGTACGATTAATTATGAATGTCTCTTTCTTGCAAGGACAATAACATAAGAATTGATGGAGTTATTATGTGAACTTTTAAACAATTACTTTAAACAATTTAGCTAATACTACTAAATGGCACTAGATATTTTTCGAACTTGGTATATTTAACTTTCTAATGCTCTTTAAACATTTCAGGGAACGATCCTACGATGAATATTCAAGACTGGTTGAAGAAAGAAAAAACTACTGCTATCCTGAGATTCCTCAGAACTTCAATATCCATATTTTGTTTCCTTTTCCTCCGACCCATCGGGGGCGGTGCCCCTGATCGGGTGGAGGCGCTCCTAAGGGTTTGCATAGTAGGCGTGTTGGCCTACTGTGCGAGTCCTTGGAGTTTATAGTTTTTTTCTGTTGCAGTTATTGACTTTATTAATTTGATCCACTCTGGTTTTAATTACTAATCTCCCTAATACTGTGATTTCAAAGGCTATTTTTTGGAATATATTAGTATGGTCAGTTTTTCATATGTAACTAAGTTTTCAGTTAAGGTTGGTTCGATCTTTATCGAAAAACTGTAGAATGATAACTTGTGGATTTGTGTTTCTATTAAAATCTTAAAATCCATGGTTATAACTTTTTAGATATTTGTTTTATGTTAGTATTTTGAAGGTTTGATGTTTTATGCATTTTGTAATTCGAAAAGATTTTGCATAAAAGAAAACACGTAATGAGCAACAGTGTATGTTAACTTGAATTTTTTTTGTTCCTTGTATTAAGGTTTGCTTTTAATTTAGTTTTATCCAAAGTGTTTCCTGTTGCTTTTTATGCCTTACAGGTGACCTTGCTCGGGGGGGTTTAGGATGGTGGACTCGAGGATTTTTTTTTTTTTTTACTTTTATTTAGAAAATATACATTTACAGTTTCTTACAATTTATAATATTGTATATACATTACAATCTATTTACATAAATGAAATTATTAATTACCAAAAAAATGGACATATTGGGAAGTAAACATTTTTATACTTTTGTCCCCAAGTGCTTTTAACAATACAAATCTTGTTTTGCACATTCTACTTCTTATAATCGAAAACATACTTAACTCATCTGTTAAGGGCAATACTTTATGAATATACCAAATTCCAGTTATATATTCACTTATTAAAATCATTGCTATATTTTTATCTTTTTTTTAGTATTCTTGAAAATCTAGTTTTAAAACCTTTAGAAAACTTACAGTATTTATTTTACAAACCTGGCTTAATACCTTTTTTTATCCAGTTTACAACTGTTCTCTTCAATTTACAAAAATAAACTAAATGCATTATTTGTTTCAGCCTCTCCACAATTACTACAGATAATAATCCGTTAGGTTCATCTTAAATAACCTATATCCTTTGTAGCTAAGACTTCATGGATATACCTGAACAATATTTCCCTGTTTATTGTATCAATCCATTTATTGTTAAAATTTTCCCATACAACATTTCAGTTGAACAACGGATAGTTTTCTTCAATATTTGATAGAATTGATTCACCACTCATCATGTAAAAATACATATGTTTTGATTTTAGCAAAGGATAGGTCTTTATCTTTATTACAGAATGAAATATCTTTATTAAATTGTCATAATATGGAGTGTTAAAAACTCTGCATTCCTTAAATCTGTTCAAATCAACAAGGTAAGAAAGTCTCAGCTTACAATAATATGCAGTGATTTCACATCCTATTGCTCTTTTAATAATACATCTGTAAAAGTTGCTAAAAAGCATGCAATTTGCTTTCACAGTCAAATTTACAATCCCACATCCCCTTGACTCTTTAGGAGATACATAATTTTCCTTTGATGGGCTGATAATTCCCATTCCACAAATATTTGAAAATGCACTTTTCTGTACATCTACCAACATCAGCTGGAACTGGATAAACCTGGGAAACATACCATGCCTTGGATAGTACAGTTGCATTCACTACTATGAGATTCAGGGTCTCTGTAACACGGTTTTTTGGACTTTGCTCCTTGTCTAAGCATCGGATGTAGCTGAAAGTTGACATATGTATATTTTACAACCACACACAAATTTTGTCAGCATTATCAATAACCTAAACCCGATAGTTTTGATTTTTATAGAGTAAAAATGATCTAGCCGACGCCATGGCCAATGATTACGAGCCAAGAGTCGAAAAACATTCATTACATAAGCAAGGTAAACAAACACCTTTTGACTAAATGTTGCCCCGCCCATCCACCAGACAGAAATGCCATCGGCTCTGAAACCCAAAGACTTTATGAATGGCGGAACGATACATAGATGTGGGAGGGGTATCAGTGCTAGCGTAGTAATACTACTGTAGCAGTAGTGCCGCAACGGTATAGCAGTAATATACATGAATTAAACGTTTAGACCAACTGCTGGGATCCTTGAGGATCATTTAGCACTTCTTACAACTACTCGAGAAAGTTAGTTTTTTATAGCCAGAAGTTCAATTTTCTAATCCAACAATGCCCATGGTAGCCTTCAGTGTTATCCTGAATTATAACGAGGCGAAAGTGGGTGGAGCCTCATGAAGTCACCATTCTGACGATAATTATTGGTGAAGGTTTAAAGCCAATATACGGTACCGGCTATTTTTTTTCAGTAAATAGGTAGATAGCCAATAAATAAAAATTGCTTGACATTGGATATAGCAGTTATCAAATCAAGCTTGTCTACTATGTTTTTGGTAATTACCAACTAATCCCTACATCTTGTCAATCTGATTGTGACTTATAAAGTAGACTGTAATTTCTTTGGAAACTTATTTTGGGAGTTAGACTAATAATCGAAGTGTTTTTGTATTTATTAACATATTTTGTTGGTTTGTTCATTATGACAATTATCAGTGGGGAGGTTCCAGAGTTCATAAAGGTGTACTGCTTTGCTTGTATTTAAATTTGTATGTCATTGTTGCCAGAGGTTGAGCCTTCGTTACGTATAGCCAATCATCCATCGAGAAAGAGAGAAGAAATGATGTCATAAGTTACGTAACGAGTGCGTTCGAAACCTTTTCTCTGAGTAAGTTGGCACGTCTTCAAAAAAGGTCACTTTTACATTACAAGTACCAAATTTATTCAACCTACTTAGTGCAGAATACACTCAAAATTTATGTGTTGATATAATATGTATTCTGAATAAGCGTTATATTTATGAAATGCATAGATAAAAAGTTATTGCGAAAAAACCGTGTTACAGAGGCCCTGAATCTCATAGTAGTACACTCCTTTGGAATAAAGTTAGTCTTCGATTATAAAGTGGCCCTAACATTTTCAAAATATTATCTTTGGTGTTTTCCCAGTTCAACGCACAGATAGTTCATAAACATCATTATGGATTATACCTAGGATGTTAAAACTGTCCGTTTTCCTTTCTACCCCAGTTTCTGGCCAGTCAAATTTATCTTTCTATGATCCAGTTCCCACCACGTATGTTTTCTTTTTGTTAAGTCTTGCTCCACTTGCTTCTTCATACTCACTAATGACCCGTGAAATTTCCTTAATGCCTTTTAATTTATTTACAACAATAGTGCTATCATCAGCAAAGCCAACAACAACAGTTTTTAACCCATTTGGAAAGTCTGGAGAAAATGTCCTCTATTTAAGCGTCAGCATTCTATACAATAGTTCTTGAGCTATAACAATTAAAATCATTGATAATAGGCAACCCTGTCGAACAGACTTTCTTATAGGAAATGTGTCAGATATATGGCCATTTGTAGATATGCAACTTTTGGCATCCTTATAAAGCATTTTAATTAAGTTTACAAAATCTAAGGAAAATCCAAGTTTGGACAGTATCTCAAAGAGAAAGTCCAGATTAATGCTGTCGAATGCTTTGTACCAATCTAGGTTTATTAGGGCAGCTGGCTTGTTCTCATTATTCAAGTAGTATATTACATCCCTTAACAAAGTGCTATAATTGTTTATTGACCTTCCTTTGATACGAATGTTGAGAGCATTGATTTTAATCTGTTTAGCACAACCTTTGCTATAATTTTGTAATCTACATTTAACATAGTTATATGTCTCCAGTTATTAAGATCACTTTTCTCTCCATCCTTTGGTACAAGCTTAATAATTCCCTTATTTGAGTCTTTCCACATTTCAAATTTACTAAATGAATATCAAAGTACTTTCAGAAATTCGTTTTTTTATAATACCCCACAAAGTTTTGTAAAATTCGATAGCATTTTGCATTCCACATATAGCTTTCCAAACCTCTTTCTCTGTTACTTCAGCCTTCAGGGTTAAATTCCATGTCATCATCTATGACAGCGTTCATAGTTTCAAGAAATTTATATTTTAATTCAGAGTCAACACTTCTTTGTATAGATTTGTATAAAACTCAAATATATTCCTTTGTATAGACTTTGTATCTGATACATATACACCCTCCTTTTCACAAAGTTTAACGATTTTTTGTTTTCACATTCTTTTCTTTTCCTATCAAATATGTAGATATTTTTTCACCATTCATTCTTTCATCAATTCACATATTTCATCTTCAATCAGATTTATTCTTTCTTTAAGTTCCTCTATTTTTTAAAAACTATTGCAGCCAATTTAGTAACCCAAATCTCTCCTGATTAATAGTTTTTGAGACTTTGACGAAAAAGAGTCTTAGGTTGATCTTTCGCATAATTCCACCAATCTAAAATTGAATGAAATTGTAAATCACCTATTTTCCCCTTCAAAAGGCCCCAAAAATGAACAAAGTTTTCCATTGTTATAGAGTGACTTAGAATATTTGTATTCAATTTCCAGTATCCCTTGCCAATACTAATATCATTGTCCATCTTAATCTTAACCCTAACAGAATTATGATCAAACCAACTTAATGGTATATTTTCCGATTCAGTTACATTACTTCCCAGATCTCGTACATATATACGATCAATCCTAGAGCCATAATTATGCCTAATTTACGTATACTCTATCAAACGATTTGTTGAGAGCCACACATCTCTAAGCTGCAAATCATTTTTCAACTTTTGAAGAGCTTCTGAACTAATATAGTTATCATAGTTAGAACAATCTCTCTTACTTGTTATACTGTTCCAATCGCCCCCTATGATCACATTTCATAAATTGTTTCTCAAGTAATACAGCATAACATTTAAGAATAGTTCCTCTCTTTCCTTTTTCTTATTTCTCCCAGAAGGGGCATATACATTTACTAATCGGAAATCTGTTCTTATATGGGAACATTTAACACTTGATTATTTGACCCTCTACATACATCTCATGATTCAGAACAATTCACTCTCGACTTCTTATTGAAAAGGATAACAGCTGTGCCTCCCTTCGGCAAGTAAGTTGGATTCAGTATGATATCGCAATGCTTTTCAACATACTCAAGTTGCGATATTTCTTTGGCATTATGTTCTTGCACAAATATTACATCCAAATGATAAAAATACATAAAATCAATCAATTTAATTTACTTATGCCCCATACATAGACCATTGACATTAATAATTGCTAAATTTAGGTAGGTGAAGGATCTAAATATAAGAAGGAATTTCTTCATCATTCATCTAATTTAAAACGTTTATTCACAGGCAATTGACTTGGCTCATCTTCAGAACTACTTTTGGGTTCATCGAGCACTGATTTATCTTCATTCATGTTCGGCTCGGAGAGTACACCACTATCCTTGTTTAACCTCAGACGAATGCCCTTGCTTGGTTCGACACTGATGGTAGCTTGTCACATTCCGTCGTCACTCATGTTTCCAAAATTTAAAACACTGTCTATTGTATGTTCTTCGTCATATTCAATGTTACTTCCTTCTTTTGCTTCATGTTCCTGAGTTTCATTCTCCACTTCTTCGATTGGCTCCTCTTCATTTTGTACTTGACATAATTGAAAGTCCATTTCCTTTCGATGTCAGCCTCATCAGCGTGGATTTCTGCTTCTGTTGTCGAAATAATGAGTCCTTCGTCAGGTGATAGAGGGTTTTCCATAAACACTTCAGCTGCTTCGTCGTCTTGTCTTTCCTTAGGCGTTTCCACTTCGTTCACTTGTCCACCTTCAGTCCTTGTCTCAGTGGGCGTTCTCGTGCTTTCATCACTTAGTAAGTCTGAATGGACGTTTCCTACAACTGGTTCCTCTCTCTCTCTCTTTTATTCTGCGACTTTGCTCTGCCTTCATGCTCTTCGTCCCCTCCATTATTGTTCACATTGGATGTATTCTTTTCATTCCTTTGTATTTCAGGAAAATCACCCTAATTAAAATGTAATTTCTCTCAGTTAGATTTATATTGCAGTCCTTCACTAAATGACCTTCTTTGCCACACTTATAACACGTTCTTCTCTGTCCACTGTAAAGAAAGGTTTAATTGTAGCCACCAATATAAATTGATGAAGGGATATTTTCTCCAACCCTCATCTTTGCCGTACGAATGCCACTGAGTAAACCTTCGAAAGGTCCAACTGCATATTTGTTATGCCTTAAGTGTTCTACCTTTCCATACCTATTCAATATATCTATTATTACTTGATCGTCCATCTCTGCTGAGATCAGTTTCACTACAATCTTATTTCGATGTATATTCTGAACACCTTTTATGTCACTAATCTTTAATTTCATATCCCTGAATAAAACATTACCAATCATTTCCATGGTTGCATAAGGTGCTGTAAAATGCAGGCCTATGGAGTCCTTTCTCCTGAGAGCATTTGTATTAAAACCCATCTTAATGAACCCGCTTTATTTCCGGGCTAACTGGCAGTACTGTTTAGCCGGGGGGGGGGGGTGAGAGGGAGGGACGACGCGAGCCACTAAACCCCCAGAGGCAAATCACCTCAGGGCATATTCGTTTACCGGCCAAGACTCTTCTTCTACCAGGAGTGTATCAATTTACCTAAATTACATCACTGTTTTAGCACGTAAGGCACTGCAAAGCACCGCACTAAGGTCACATCACTGTTATGCACTGCTGGATCAGTAGGAAATCGAGTGTAAATCTTGGAGGTGTAAATCCCTGGGATGAGGTCGAAAATGAGAAATACAGGAGCACACGTAAAAGTGTGTTTCTTGAACCGCCTGTCTTCTTCTCCTCTCCCTCACCTGCCCTCCCCCCACCCTTCTCTCTCTCTCTCTCTCTCTCTCTCTCTCTCGCTCTCTCTCTTCTCTCTCTCTTTCTCTCTCTCTGTGGCAGTAGTACTGTTAATGGTTATTAGAGTGAGAGGTATTTGAATGTATGGTGCAGTAGTAGAATGACTTCTTCGCAATCCTTATTTGGACTCAGGGGGGCATCAGCCATATACTTGTATTACGACGGCAATTGGCAGCTTTCTCTTTGCTAAAAAAAAAAAAAAAAAGTTGAAAAGTTGCGTGACAAACGCATTTCTGCAACCATGCCGACAGTTATGTTCCAAGGTAGCCATCTCTTCTCCACCTTCGTGATACAAGTATATGGCTGATGGCCCCCTGAGACCAAATGAGGATTGCGAAGAATGTAACCAAACACAAGTATAACAGTCGCTTTGCCATCAATCATAGTGTCTATCATTCTACTACTCCACCATACATTCAGATATCTCTCACTCTAATAACCATTTACAGTACCACTACCACACACACACACACACACACACAGAATCAATGCATAAATAAACCAGTCAACTGGCAAGTAACAACCGAGAGGTTTTTTAGTTACATACAACATTTGTAAATTATTAGATAGATAGAGATATAAAAAATCATATAAAATAAGTTTAAACTAAAGAGAAACTTTCATAGAGAGAGAGAGAGAGAGAGAGAGAGAGAGAGGAGAGAGAGAAAGGGTGGGGGGGAGGGCAGGTGAGGGAATAAAGGAGAGGGAAGAAAGGAGGAGGGGGTGGCAGTGGAGGTCGGGGAGGGGATAGGCTGAGCTCTTTTATAGTTGTGTTCGTATCCATTTCTGGATAATCGAGTCTTTGCCTCTTGGTACAAGGACAAGTGTCTTTATTCTTTACAATTAGTGATTCATGATACTCTTATAAATTACGGCACTGGGTGTAATACACTATAGCAAAATCTTGTACTGATACGAGTGTTCGTTACAGAGTTATTGCCCGTAATACGAGAGAGTGCTGTAATACCTTCTATCTTTAATAGTACTCGAAGCTATAAATGAATTAAAAATGGTTGCCAGGGTCAATCTATATGTGCTGAATGTCACTCTACATCTGTAGGTTCCCAGTTGATAGCTTTCATTTTCTGAAGTCAACTTCACACTCACGCACTTTTCAAAATGGTACCGTTCCTTCCCGCAGTAAAGGAATTAATAAATAGATGAGCCAGTTATTTGCCACCATACCGCCCTTTGGTGGTATGGTGACAGATAAGGACGCCTACAGGTAGAGCTCACACACCACCCTATAGTGCCAGACTGTCACTGTAAATATGCCCTTGGTAACCGTTCCTCGTCAGTCAACTAAACCATGATGAGCAGAAATCAGCTCTCGATAAATGACTGATTGATTGGTGGCTACTAAAACTGGCGTTGCACATCATTCTATAAGGAACTTTACGAATAGCAATGTATTGATAACCAGGCTGCATTGACAAATTATTCGAGACAGCGCATTTAACTTATATTTTGCTGGAACTCATCCAGTATGGTCTAGTAAACGATGACCTACTTATTCCCCTAACCTGTGAGACTTTGGATACATAGGTCTAAGATTTTCACTGTTGGGACTTTGTATTATTTTAAAGTTTGAAATCTTTTGTATTATATAGTGGACTGAGTTTTTGAAGGTTCGACTTCCACAATGGAGCCGAAACGACCGGAATGTCTGGCTAACTACGCAAGAATGATTGCAAAACCTTCAACATCACACCAAGGCTTTAACACAAAGGTCAACTAAAATTCCAGTTGGATTCTGTTACGTAATGCATCATGATAAACTAAATCTTCATTGATACAGCAAAAGAAAACATTCTCTTATTTAACGGTGGCTCATGCATAATACCATAGTTGCCACAGGAGGACCTTCAGATCACAGCAAAGACAAGATCGCAGAGGGAGGAGGAATACTTCTTCAGTTGACCTCCGATTGGCAAAGCCTCAAAAACGCAAAGGTTTGAAGATTGATTTCAACAAATACCTCTCATTACCTGGTCAGCTTCACCTGTATCTTGGTTTAAAATAACTTTTTTTATGTCTAAGTCAGTGAATACTCCCTGTAAGGAATTGCTATTAAGACGATAACATTCGTACCAAACATAAAAAGTACCAAGCCACAGAATAGGCTACACTAGGTTATTTGCAATTAACTTTGCAAATTCATGAACTCGGCACACAATACCAAGCTTGCTCTTTACAGCACATTAACAAAAGTAGTATAATTCTCGCGCGTTCTAAGGCAGTACTACCCAATCTTGCAGGCCTACCTGTATTGCAAGTTTATGTAACGAACGACGCTTAAAACACTGAACTTACTTTTGTGAACAGCGGGCATTCCTTTGGACCTATCATTGGGAACTATCACATCATAATGCCGTAGATATCCAGTAGCTGTTTAAGTGACTTTACATCTCGCTATTTGGGCACTTGGCACCAACTCTGCCGATACGAAATGAAACACAGCATGGAAACCAAATACCTTTGCTGCCCAAAGTCACGTACTATGTAAAATAACATAAAAATTATTAGGATTTTTCCCAAACCTTCAATGATTGGCGGCAGCCATTAACAATGATAAGTCCACCTCGTCTAGTGGCTGTTAAGTCAGTCACTAGACGTAACTATGGCGGTGAACTTTGTCGGAACTAGACTTTCGTTATTTACCGTCAGATTTATCTTTATATAACGATCAGTAAAATGAAACTAAAATACACACAAGACCATTTGTAGTTCCAAAACAGTGTTTCAAATTTTGACAAACCGAAAAGTTTCATTTGAATTGTTCCTGGTGTTTTAGCGCGCACACACACACGCACGCACACACGCACACACACATAGAGAGAGAGAGAGAGAGAGAGCACCTAATAAATCCTAACCTTCTCGTATAAAAGAGAAGGAATCCCGGATTTTCTTCTTGGAAACCCCGGGCTACTAAAACGACAGGTGGGCATGGCAGAGGTACCAAGCTGTCAAACTCACAAACAGCTGATGGACGACTAATATTAAAGTTTTCTCTTCATTTCTGATAAAAGACGCAGAGCTGCACTATTGCCAAAAAGCTTGTTTAACGCGTGCTTGCGCGCTTATGTAAAATATCCCACACCTATCACCAACTAACTATGTAGCATTTATGGATCCTTTACCCACCGAGAAACTTGGGCAAAAATTGATGCTGTACACAAGCGTCCCTTTGTACTTTTGGCGACCATCATTGAAAGGGTAATACAACTACTGCAATCGCCTCAAACTGATCGTTTTGAATACTGCCCAGAGCCTGGATTCGTAACCACGCCCTTAATTGTAAGGAATTTTGAAGTTGGGTCCCACTGGAAGCCTTCACCGATCACGGTTGCCCCACTAATCTCAGCAAGCTCGTGATGATTCAGTCACCTTAACTACAGATTGATAGATAAACTAAGTTACGAATTGGTGATACTGGGTCTGTGATTGCTTGGCCGTTGATTACCGATGTTGCCCAACTTGAGCAGCTGCAAATAGACCCTCATTTTCGTGGATTTTTAGACATTGATAATGACAAATATTTAAGGGCCGTGTCATCTCAAGCCTTGCTAACAGATTTCCATCAACTGAATTTTGATTTTTACTCTCAGATGTTTATTATTTTAAAATTCACTCATCGTACTTTTAAAATTTAGGGATTTATAGAAAGATAAAAATGTAAGCAAAATTATTAAAGTAATATATATACGTCTACAAGAAGAAGTGTTTGAGGGCAGTAGTGCGACCTCCTGGTCCACAGCAGGGAGACTCTGAATGCCTTCCATTGCCTTGATTAAGGCAAAAGGCCTCAAGGATTTCACAGGGCTCTGTGCTTTCAGGACTTCGTAGTTTCCTAATGGTCACATTAGTAACAAAATTAACGAAAGTCTAGCGTAGTTAGTTTTGATATCCCACTTATATTTTTGAGTTACGGAACTATCCTTCTAAGCTACAGAAAGCAGTGCGATAAAGTTTGGCATAAAGATTAAAAGCAGATCAGAAAATATATTATCACAGTGAAACAGAATTGTTCAGAAGCTGAAATACCCTTTTCATATAGAGCCAATCAAAAAACATTGCACCTCTTTTAATGGGTCTACC